>NC_077227.1:73752828-73938136 GCF_027887165.1 Monodelphis domestica
GCTATTTGTATGTTTTCTCCTCCACTAGACTGTAAGCTCCTCAAGGTCATGCAGGGACTCACTTTTGTCTTTTTTTGTATTCCCAAGGCTTAGCCCAGTGCCTGGCACAAAGTAAGAGCTTTATAAATCTTTACCAATTAACTCCTCTTTATTGTTGTATGTCAAACCTAGGTCACTAACGCTAGCGATATCTCTGATATTAGTACTCATGCACTCTGTTTAGTTGTGCACAGTTGTCTATATTGGAAAGAAGAGACATACTGAACAACTGATGAGAAAACACCTCTACTGTGTGGTCTCACTTGTTATTTTGTTCATGTGTTCCAGTGTGAAGGACAACCAAATAGGCCAATATTATCCACTCAAGGGGAGCAAAGGTATGGTCTTCCATTGGCCAAAAGTATTTTGTCTACTTAGCTCATGCTGAGAGACCAACATGGATTCCATGGCAGTGGTCCATCGATGACAAAACAATTGTGGACCACTTGTTCAAGGAATGTGACAATGAAAGACAAAGATGTTAGACAGTGGCTAGAAAGGGCAGTATATATTCAAAGGTGTTTGTTTTTAATAAGAAAGACATATTTTAAGATGGCAGGGAGAGTATTATAATACAAAAATTAAGTGATTTCAAACACAGGGGTACTCCGTTTGTCAGTGTAAATCACAATCTGTCTGCAACTTGATGGATGATCCTCAAGATATGTCATGATCTAAAAAATGCATTTCCCAGTAGGCAACCTAGTAGTTTGTGAGCATTATGAATTTAGGAATAGACTTGTATAGTAGATAGATAGATAGACAGACAGACAGACAGACAGGCAGGAAGGCAGGCAGACAGACAGATAGATGACAAAATGTACATAGAAAAGTTTGCCCTTGGTGCACTCTTAACTGTAAACTATAGGATATATATATATATATATAAAGAGTGAGAGTGAGAGAGAGACAGAGAGACAGAGACAGAGACAAAGAGAAAGAGAGAGAGAGAGACAGGGAGCCGGAGAGAGGGGGGGGGAGGGGGGCCTGTGTGGTATAAGGAACAATTTGAGTTCCAGTTAAACTATTCATGTTAGGCTTCATTCTCATCTATAAAATTAAGAGCCTGAACTAGATGATCACAAAGGTCTCTGATTGCACACACAGACACACACACACACACATATATGCACATATATATATATATGCATGTCTATTTATGTATATGTGCATATAAATAAAATATAGACACTCATATATATTATATAGATATCTACATTATAGTGATAATTGATAAGAACAGCCCAGTCTGGCCAGTAACTTTCTGAAGACAATGAAATTGCTGTGTGAAGGAATGTCGATTTGTACACAGGATGGGGGATGGCCCAGCCAAAGACTTTACTTCTGAATTATACATATATACACACATATGAACAGATATATAATATATAGGCACACACACACACACACACACATATATATATATATATATAATGTAGTATGGATTATTTATATATGTATTGATATACATAAACACACAAATGTTTAAGATTTCAGTCTGACCCAGGGGTAATATTGCATTACTAAATTCACTTAAAATATAACCAAGTATGTGTACACATGCACATATATACACATAAATATATAATTCTATGTTTATTGAGGTCATTAAGATACTAATGCAAATTTCATTATTAAGGAAATCAGTTTGTAAGATAATTAGATCACTGAAAGCCCAAAGTAACTTCAATCTTGATTTTTTTCCCCCAAGTGATAGATGGAAGGAAGGGTGAGTTGTTTGCTACCCATTAACATAATTTAGGAGCAAGTGGACAAGTCATTTCACAACCATTCAGAGAAAAGGCATCACCACAGATGAAACTGTGCCCCTAAAGCAAAGGTAGTCTAAAAACAAGGCCAATAATATCCTACTACCAGCATAAGCTCAGAAAGTAGTTGTTCTAAAAAACCAGTATAATTCAGAGGTACAGTCTTGGGCTGGGCCATCCCCCATCCTGTGTACAAATTGACATTCCCACACATGGTAATTTTATGATCTTCAGAAAGTTACTCAACAGACTGGGTTGTTCTTATCTATTTATAAAAAAAGAAGTTCCTCTTTAACATACTTATCTCACAAGAGTTATGAAAGACCAAGTTGTTATTTTAAGAAAATTAAGCGAAGAATCTTCTTGTTGATCAAATATTTTAGTCATGTTCAATTCTTCGTGATTCCTTTTGGGGTTTTCTTGCAAAGGTACTGGGATGGTTTTCCATTTCCTTCTCCAGCTTATTTTATAGATGAGGAAGCTGAGGCAAATCAGGATTAAGTGATTAATTAGCCTTTGAGACAAGATTTAAACTTAGGAAGATTAGTCTTCATCATTCCAGCCTAGCACTCTCTACTTTGCCACCTAGAAGCCTAATTTTTATACAACTCAAAATTCGCTGGAAGGTTGGTACTCATGTATGGAATTCTGGCCATAAGTCTAGTGACTAGTATGAAATTTAAATGCCTCAAAGTCCCTCCTTCTTCTGTGTTATTTTTATACCTAAGGTTTAAAAAGGGGGGATTTATTATCAATGATTTTTGTATCAAAGTGGCTTAACCTCATTTTTATCTATAATATATAATATAATATACACTTTACTGTAATGAGTAACTCCTAAACTAGCTTCACATTTTAAAATGACTAAATATAGCATTTGTACCTGCAGAAAGAAGAGAAAAAATAATAGGGATTAACTATGAACACCACCATCCTCAAAAGTTCTAGCCTTCCTTCTCACAAAATCTGTACCTAGAGCTGTAAAGGAAAAATGAATTTGTAGAATGGATTGTTTTCAGTCTTTCCTCCTCACCTTCCAGTGAAAAGGGGACTTTCAGCAAGGAAATGCTAGGAAGGCAGGCAGTATGAAGGGAGAAATGCAGTGGTTCTTTGAGAATCTGTATATTGGATAATCAGCCCTTGAGAAATGAAGCACTGGCTGGAATATAAACTGCAAATGTTTTAGCCCCAGATAACAGTCTCTCTCCCCAGAAATGAAATTGCTGGGCTGATGGGTTATGCTTTGCAAACATTAAAGTACCATGTAAGTATCAATTTTTGTTAATTTCTACGTTCCCAACTCTGACACATATGAACTATGGTACCCTGAGCAAACTAGTGCAACTCTCCAATTAATGTATAGAAAGAAAGAAAGAAAGAAAGAAAGAAAGAAAGAAAGAAAGAAAGAAAGAAAGAAAGAAAGAAAGAAAGAAAGAAAGAAAGAAAGAAAGAAAGAAAGAAGAAGGAAGGAAGGAAGGAAGGAAGGAAGGAAGGAAGGAAGGAAGGAAGGAAGGAAGGAAGGAAGGAAGGAAGGAAGGAAGGAAGGAAGGAAGGAAGGAAGGAAGGAAGGAAGGAAGGAAGGAAGGAAGGAAGGAAGGAAGAAAGGAAGGAAGGAAGAAAGGAAGGAAGGAAGGAAGGAAGAAAGGAAGGAAGGAAGATAGATAGACAGACAGACAGACAGACAGACAGATATTAAATGCCTACTATGTGCCAGGCACTAGGAATATAAAGACCAAAATGAAAGGCTGTGCTCTACAGAAATTCAAATTCTGTGAAGAGACTATAAATTTGAAGAAGAAACATAGTGTGTTTGCCCATTCCCACGAATCCCTCATTCCCCTCTTGAAATCACAGTTGCAACCCCATTCCCCCAGTATCAACCTATTGTCTCTACCTTAAAGAGCTTGTATGGGGCTCAAATGAAATAATAAATGTGAAGTGCTTTGCAAACATTGAGGAAATACATATACATACATATCAGTTATTGTTGTTATTCATAGCTCTTGTCTCACAGACACAATTCATTTTTACATATTCCGATTCAATTATCTTATGAACCTGGACTCTTGACCTTGGCCCTGATATAGCATGGCAAATCATCCCTTTCTTTCAACCCAACACCCTCAGGGACTCATATGAAAAGTCAAGTCAGAAAGCATTTGTTAAATGATTACTTATGTGTTAGGCACTATGCTAAGTACTAGGGATACAAATATAAACAGAAAGATAGTCCCTGTCCTCAAGGAACTTATATTCTAGTGGGTGAAGATAGTAAATTTATGAAACTATGAGAAGAATGGGATAGATTAATAAATATGGGGAGGAAAAGAAATGGGAAGGAAGGAAGGAAGGAAGGAAGGAAGGAAGGAAGGAAGGAAGGAAGGAAGGAAGGAAGGAAGGAAGGAAGGAAAAAATACTCCCTTTATAAGACAATCGTACATAGAAAGTATACATAAAGAAATGTTTAGGATAGAGCCATGCTTTTTTTTCTGGACCATTCTTAGACTATATAATACTTTGATGTTCATGATATCCTATACTCTGATAGAAGGCGAAAAAGCCAAAAAGCTCAGCTTTTAGAGTCTCTTATAGTAGTCTTACTAGATTCTAGTTTCTGGCACTACATACACTCTTTCCAGGTTGCTAATTCTTGGCCCATTTAAAGAATCTCTATTGTCAAAAGGACTTCAGGTTCCAGAGACCATCTATTCTAAACCATACCTAAACTGTATTCTCCTCTATGAGATCACTCAATGAGTGGTCATCTGGCCTCTACTTGAAGTACTCCAAAGAAGGGGAAACTCACTACCTTATAAGTTAATTAAGTTTATATATTCTCATTTTTATAGCCTTAATGAACAGGAAGTTAGTTGTCTTATATGAAGTCTCTTGGCATTATCATTCACCTATCACTCTTAGTTCTGCTAGTGCCACTGACAAAGCAAATCTCATCTCTCTTCCATATGTTAGCTTTAAAATTTTTTGAGGAGAGCTATCAGGTCAGTCTTAGGATCTATTTCTTTGGCTCAGACCTCATGCCCTAAGTAACTGATCAGGCTGCATGGTGTTAATGATTTAAAGACCATTTATAACCATTAATCATGGATCACTAGAATGGGGAGAAGCTAAATGCATTGCACTCCTCTGGACTTGAATCACTGTAATATTGTCTCTCCTCAGATTTAGGTATACTTCACCTTGAATTTAGCTCTCTCTTATCTATGATCATTTCGAATGGATTTCTCTTATGGCTAGTTGCTTCTCTCTTCTTCCTTATATGTGAACACTCAGAACACAGCCTGACACATAGTGGTTACTTAGTAAATGTTTATAGACTTACCTTTATAGTTACAAAGTACTATCCTTACAATACTGAAGTGAATATTGAAAGTATTATGATCTCATTTTACAGATGAGAAAACTGAGGCTCAGTTTATCCAAGGCCATATAGCTAATGTCAATATAGTCATTTAAATGCCTGCTATATACCAGGCATTGTGCCAGGCACAATATACAGATATAAAGAATGAGACAGCCCTTGCTCACAAAGAACTTGCATACTAATGGAGACAAGCATATAAAAATATAGAGAGCACAATGACAAAGTGAATAAATATAAACATATAAATGTATACATATATACATACACATGCACATACATGTATATCTAAGACAGGAGGTTGGAACAGGTTAGCAACTCCAGTTAAAAGTAGATTCTTTGAAGTCCTTCTTACTTTTTCAGTAATTGAGCAGGGGGAGACAGGATCTACAAAACAAATAGCTTTTGTATCAGAACCTCATAAGTGGCCTCACGAAGTGGATGGTTACAGTCTCATTATCCTTATTTTATAGATGAGGAAACAGAGCTTTGGAGAGATAAAGTGATTACATGATGTCACATAACTAGTTGGTATCAAAAGTAGAATCTGAACCTAGTTCTTCCTGACTCCAGGTCCAGCCCTCTATCTACTTACCAGTCCATGCTGCTTCCACTTGTAGAAGAATAGAAAACCAATATTTAAATGAGTTGAAATATAATAAAATACACTTACTGTTAAAACATTGCAAAGCATAATTTTACCCTTTTTCAGTCAATCTTGTTAAGGTTCTTTTAGGAATCTAGAATCATCCCTTTTGACCAATTTCTACTATCCAGTTATAAAGATGGAGATGGAGAAGGTTCAGGAGATTAGGATGAATATATGCAGATTTCAGAACCTCCCCTAGGTGGCATTGTTTGTGTTGATTAGGTCTTACTTCATCACAATATTCTGAATACCACCTCCCCTCTGAATATGATGGAAAGAGTCTAGAACCCTGTATCCAACAGCCCTGGAAAGAGCAGCTTTTCTTCTATACTGAAAGGAATTATCTTGGGGGTTTCTGTTTGTTTTCTTTGTGTCTCTAGCACTCAGCCCAATATTTATACATAGTGCTTAATAAATGCCTTTTCATCCATTCATTCATTTACATCCCACCCAAGACATTGTCAGCCATATAATTCATATTCTGTAAATTCTTATAAAGTATAGAAAAGTTCCATACAGACTGTTTACTCAATCAAAATTTGCTGCTAGTAAGAATGTTCTAAAAAGGGAAAGATGGTAATTATGTAGTAGATAAAGCATGATTCCCTAGTCTCCCAACTCATGCCTCTCCCTTTTGAGGGGCAGCATGGTACAAAGGAGAAATCTCTGGAGTCAAAGGAGCTGAGTTCATGTTCCACTTCTTCTGCTTACCATCTGCAGGACTTTGACCAAGTTTCTTAACCTACATGGGCCTGTTCCTTTAGCTAAAAAAAATGAGAAAATGAGAATAGATGGCTTTGGACACATAAAAAAGAAAATCCATTTTATTTAGCCATGATATGGAAAGGATGCTTAACAAGGACACAGCAGTAATTCAGTTGATCATAGCTTTCCTGCCACTGTTCATGGCCATGCTAAAATACCAATTTAGCAAGATCACATTTCTTAATTTGCTTTCATTCACTTGGCAGGTACTCCATACCTTTCTTTCATTCTATGTCTCCCATGTCTGAAGCAATCAACTTTTTCTTCCTCCAATGCTTTCCTGAATGTTTATCTCCTCTACTAAACCTTCTTTTGAATTAGTAGATTGTAGTAGTGAATTCCTTCTCATTCCACACTACTACTTGATAAAGGAAAAGATATGTGTGACATTATGGTATTCAGTGTACTTCATAACCCAGTGGAATGCCATTTTTTTTCTTTCAACAGAAAACCCTGAGATTTGGCTCACTGACACACCCAATTGCCCACTGTTGTTGTTTAAATTGTTGTTATTGAAATTTTTGAGATTATTTGACTCTTTTCACCTTTTTTCTCTGAATTTTTCGCTGCTCCCAGCTTATATGAGAGGGGGAAGATAGCCACTTTTCATTTCTCTGAAACCTTTGGATGTCTTTTGATCCCTGACAACATGGGAGCCATTTGTTTTTTTTTTTTTTTAAGTTTCACTTATTATAGGCAAGGAAGACACCATAATAATTTAAAAGGAAAGTCCTTGCTAGAAGTCCTAGGTTTCCACACCAAGCCCAAGAACTTAAAATTTTCAGAGATCTCCTTTGTGGTCTTCCATGCCACCTATAGGGAAGCTGGTTTCACTGTCTTTTTACCTTCCTTTTATGTTCTTCGTGATACCTTTTTTCCTAGGTTGACCAAAGAACTATATACTTTTGGAATTGGCAGAGACCTCATTAGTCATCCAGTGGGTCATCCTTGACCCAAATCATGAACTCCATCTATAACATCCCAGATAAGTATTTATATAGTTCTTTTTAAATACTCCTGGTAAAAAGTAACTCATCACTACATTCCCGTACCCAAGGAAGCGTATTCCATTTTGGGATAGCTCTACTATTAGGAAGTTCTGGTTATTTTTCCTAATATTGAGCCAAAATCTGCTTCCCTATATACTGATCTTAAGTGTCCCTTTACAGGGCCACCAAAACAATTTTCTGCCTTCTTCCACATGCCAAACTTTCATAAATTTGAAGAAAATTATCATGACTCCCTAAATGTTAGCAATAACATTTGCTTCAATTGATAAAAAAAAAATTTTCTTGGCATTTCCAAATATTCTTAAATTCCAGTTCTTCTTTAAGTCTTCTCCATGCTAAGCAGTCTTTTCCCATTCAACCATTTCCCATACAACATCATTTTAAGTTTCTTCCCCATCCTGACTGCTTTTATCCAGTCGCCCTTATTCTACCTTGTCAGTATCCTTTATGAAATATCACATGCAGAAGAGGACCACAAAATGTTATTTTTGGCATTAATAAAAGGCTTTATAATTTGTAAAGTACTTTACACATATCCTCACAACAACCCTGTGAAGAAGATACTATGGGTATTATTTTCCTCACCTTCCATTTGAAGAAACAGAAGTCCCCAAAAGTAAAGATGGTATGTCTCAGAAATAGGATATGGACCTAGGTCATCTTGTCTCTAGATACACTACACTGCTTCTTACTGTGAACTGAACATGTAATCTGATCAGGACATAGTCTAGCAAAGATTATCACTTCCCTCAGTCCATGCCCTATAATGGTGTCAGAGTAGTTTGAGATCTCAAGACATGAAGACAGATACTCCAACCCTAGATATTTTTTAAGTAAGCTGCTGACTGGCCATACCTCCCCATGACCAAAAATGATAATATTTGCATACTATGATGCCTGGCATGCATATTCCCTTCCCCTTCTCTTCCCTTTAAGTGACTAAAATGGTTTTGTTATTTATTCTTTAGGGAATCAGTCCTGTCTTACCTTTGTGATCTCTTTTGAGGTTTTCTTGACAAAGATACTAGAGAGGTTTGCCATTTCTTTCTCCAGCTCAGATGAGGAAATTGAGGCATATGGGGTAAAGTGACTTGCTCAGGGTCTCACAGCTACTTTGTGCTTGAGGCCAGATTTGAATTCAAGGCTTTCTGACTCCAGGGCCATATCTACCATGCCACTTAGGTCCCCCATAATGAATCATATCAAGCTAAAAAGAAATGATATTAACTCAAGCCTAACCTTTTATCTGGAAAACTCAGGTTATAGAAGTGTCCCATGTCTCAAACTTCATAATCTGTTTTCCCAAACTCAGCTTTTATCATAAGATCCCAGAATCTTCACAGGTACATCCTTTTTACTTCTCTCACTCCTTGAAAGGCTTTTTTTCCTAAGTAAGCCACTCTGTCGCAGTTTATAATTGCCTTTTTCACCTGGTCATGGATTTGAGGGGGAGAAACAGATCACTTCCCAGTTTTCTTCATAGAAAGATACCCTAACCCATCTCAAGCCTCTGGATTTTTTTTCTCAGACCTAACCAGTCCTCCAATCCTGGTAGGTCTACCAGAAGCAAATCTCCTACCCAGATTCTAATTGCTGGTTCTGCCTTGGCTAGTAAAATTGCCTCTTATCTTTTGTAGAAGTGACATCAGGCTCTGTCACCTGGCACCATGAAACTAGGTTTCTATTTTTCTTCTTTTTTTTTTTTGAGCTTGCTATAGCTCCTAGTTTAGGTCCTTCTCCAAGACTGCACCCTACCATCTCTTTTGAAGCCCAAATTTAACTTGATTTTCTGAGTCAAGAGATACACACTAGGGCCAAAGGCCAAAGGTCATTTGACCTCCATTCCCTGCTACAAACCTTACGTTATCCCCTGTTTTTTCAATTCACCCATCTTTCCACTATAAATATTACACTGTTCATGCTTACAGGTTTCGCCAGTCAATCAATAAATAAACATTTATTAAAAGCTTACTTGGTTCCAGGCATGCTGATAAATGCTATAGCTACAAGAAAAGGAAGGGGAAAAATAGTCTCTGTCCTCAATAAACTTGCATTCTAATGGGGGAGACAAGAAGATATCTAGGTATAATACAAGATATATACAGAGTAGTTGGAATTTAATCTGGGAGGGAAAAGTACTAGCAGTGAAGGGAACAGGAAAAGCCTCCTGAAGATGTTGGCATTTGAGCTGAGTCACGGAGGAAGCCAAGAACCTAAGAGAGCATACCAGGCATAAAGAACATTTAGTCCAAAGACATGGAAATGGGAGATGAAGCATCATGGAAGAGCAATGGAAAGCAGGCCAGTGTAGTTGGAGCCAGAGTAGTAGAGAAGAGAGTAAAGTGTAAGAAGATAGTTATAGTAAGAAGGAGTCATGTTGTGAAAAAGCTTTAAATGCCAAACAGATGTATTTACATGTGAACATGGAGACAATGAACAGTCCCCATAGTTTATTGTGTTTATGAGAGCGATACTATAAAATCTACACTTTAGGAAATCACTTTGGTAGCTAAGTGGAAGATAAAGTGGAGTGGGCAGAGACTTTAGGCAGGAGCTCCAACCAGAGGGTTATTGATCTGAACTAATATGGTGGATGTACAAATGGTGAAAAAGAAAGCTCTGACAAGATTTGGCCAAGAATTGATAAATGAGAGCAATGAATAAAAGATGCCATTGAAATTATGAACTTAAATGATGGGGTGGATGGTGGTGCCCACTTCCCTGTCTCAAGAAGCTATGGCTAAAGGCCCATGACTGACTTGTTCCAAAGGAGAATTGTTCCCTGAGCTCCAGATATCTTTCATAGTCCTTAAGAATCTATGATTCCATCAGTATGTTTCCCCAGTCAACATAGATAACAACCTCTGTCTGGCTTAGCATACAGTCTTCATGGGTTGCTATGGTGGAGAAGATATCATTACCTCTTGGAAAATACAGGATGTCCCATGCACTAAGATTTTGGAACACCTTCTAGTCTGGTAATGGACTTCTCTAAGGTTATCTAATAATAGCTAAAATTTTTATGACATTTCTCTAGGATCATGTAATCTGAACTTCAAAATCAGTCTGAGGTAGGTGACATTATCATCCCATTTTACTGATAGAAAAACTGAGACAAAGAAATTAAGGAGGTTTCCCAGAGGCACACACTGGTAAAAATCTAAGCCAGGATTTAAGGCTAAATCCTCATAACTACAAATTCAAAAAGCCTGGTACTCAATCATATAGCCTCAAGGATGGTACTTGAATGACAAATATACAATCAGTTCATCATTGTAACTTGACTCAAAGCTTTTCTAGCTTGACAGGGTCTTTCAGAGCCTGTGATCCTATGATGTAATCCTAAGGTTCAGACTTATAAAACTCTTTAACTCTGCAGTGTGCACTAGCAGGATATTCTCCCCAGTCCAAGAGGGCATGGCTTAGTGTGATAAGGGGAGAAACAAGTATAAAATGGAAGATGATTTAACCCTATTAGTGCCTTTTGTCTCCCTCTGAGGCTAGTCCCTAGGGAGTATATCTGTCCCCTCTATCAGAGCTCTAGAATTCTCAAAACCCAGAAATTCAAGTTGATAGTGATAGTTATAAGATACCATTTTAATGGAATTCCCTGCCCAGGAGGATAGACTCAAAAGACTCATCTCCTTTAGATCAGTGATCTCAGTTCAAATCTCAGATGACCTGTCCATTCTTCAGGTGTAAGAAGTGTAATGACACCACTAAGCAAGCATTGTCCTTCAGGGCAAGTCATTGGTAAGCACCTACCTTGTGCCAAGTACTACACTAAGGACTGAGGATACTAAGGAAGTCAGTAGCATAGTCCATAACTTCAAACAACCATGTAGACATATAAGATATATGGGAAAAAATGGAGGCGATCTCAAAGGGAAGAGATCTGGTCTTGATGGGATTCAAGGAAGGCTTCTTGTTGAAGGTAGGATTTGAGTTGAGACTTGAAAGAGAGGAGGCCAAGAGGTGGAGATGAAGAGAGAGCATTCCTGGCATGGCAACCAGCTAGTAAAAAGACCTGAAATCAGGAAATGCGTCATGTGGGGAGAAGAGCTGGAAAGTCATTTTTGCTGAGCTGTACAGAAAATGAAGGAGATCAAATGGAGTCAAGAAGAAAAATCCAACAAATGTTCAATCTCATCTCTAATCTTATCTCACTAATACTCCTTTGTTACTCTAACCCAGATCCTTCAGAACCCACAGAAAGCCAGAACTCTAAGCAAACAAAATTATCAACAGCAAGAAGCCATTGTTCACATTTCCCCAGGCTTTTGCCATGGTCAACCTGTCTTGGAAATGGGGTCTCCATCCACATTCCTTTTCTGTCTACCCAATACACCTCACTATCCTAGCTGCTGCGGTTGACGATATATATGTTTAATTAATTCAGTTCTTACCTCCAACCTGTAAATAGTGGGAGTAGTGTCTTATTTATATGTTGGATAAATAACAAGGATTCCCCAAGAGATGCAATCCTGGTGAAAGAGGGTAACTGTAATTTTCAGCCATGAGTAATTGTGTATAATATAATCCTAAATGATTTTTTCTTCCGTAATTTCATTAGAGTTTAGAAATTTAATTAGATTTTGAATCACTCTGAAATAAAGTAGCAAAACACCCAGAGACTAAGAGCAGTGGTTATTTTGTCCTTGGAGGCCAGAATTCTTGGTCTCAAATTGGCATGTGTTCATTAGGAGGAAGTTTGCCGAACTTTTTGATATATTATCATCTTTCAGAATGGACTCTCAATAGGTCTTTGGAGAGCATTAGAGGAGCACACAATTATTATGCGCACTCTTCTTGAGGTTTAAGATCATCTGCCTTGCATATACTTAATAAAAATATGTCTCTAAAGTTGCTTAAGAAACTGTGCTTGATAGGAAAGATGTTCCTTGAATGCCCCAATGCTGTTCCTGGTTTATTAGCAACTACCTGTACATTATGATACAGTGAGGGGCTGTTTGCTTAACTTTAATGATTATGTAAGGTTGATGGTTATTTTTATTGCTACAACATACAAACTGTCATAGTGGCTGTAATTAGAGGTGAGCTCAAGTGCCACTCTTCCTACCCTTTGGGATTGGGAACAAAATATTTCCTTCTTGTAAACTTTTCCTCTGTGCAAAAGTTCAGCCCCCACCCACAAACCCATCCCCCCACCAATAATAATATTGAATGAACCATTCTTACCCTCATAGTAGGATAAGACTAAAAGAGAAAGACTTGAACACGGATACTTTTTTAAGCCAACAGCTTGTGGCTAATGAACCTGAAAGGAAGTAATATTTTTTCTGCCTCTAATGTCTATACTTGTGCAGTTCTCCAAAGGATCATTCCCTAGGTCTTTTCCCAAAGACCATCCAATTGGTACACTGAAGACAAACACTGTGAGGATTTCTCCTCTGTCTTTGCCACTTTCATTAATTGTATTCAGACACCAGACTTAAAGCCTGGGCTCCAACCAAGAGAAGTAGGCCAGTGGAACTGGGCCAGAGTATGTATAAGAGAAGGAAGGAAGTATAAGATAATAAAGGTAGGAAGGAAAAAAATAATCTTTTTTCTGTTACTTGCAGATGACAACTCTTCCATACCTTGTCATCTTCTGCAACTCACCTCTCTTAAAGAGCCATGGAATATACTGGAGATCTGCTGCTAGAAAAATCCATCAAAACAATAGGGGTACAAAGGCGAGTAGGGACATTAGAGCCAAAAAAATAATTATTCCATTTCAATGTCAATAAATTCCAGCAAATTCAATTTATATTGCACATTCTATAAATGAACTTATATTCCTGTCCACGAGGCAGTTTGTTCCTCTTGGTCTGGGTTTAGATACTCATTCTAGCCTAATTCCAAAGCAAATAGACAGAATTTCCAGAGAAAATAGGCCACTATCTTTTTAACCTGAAAAAAATTTGTTCAGATCTCCTTGAGTTGGGATCCAGTAAATATCTGATTGTTTCTCTCTTCTCTACCTTGTCCCTATTCCACCTCATGGTGGGCTGACCTTGACTACTGGTAGATAATAATTTCAGATAGAATCTTAAAATGGAAAAAAAAAAAAACATTCTCCAGAATATATGTATTTTTTTCCACTACTCCTTTGGATCTCAGAACTCCTACCCACAAAATTTTGGATTCATTGATTTTTGAGTTCCCCTCCAACTCTAATGGACTATGGTCTGGGGCCCTTTGCTTTTCTACTAACTAACTGCCTATGAATAAGTTACTTCTCCTACCCTCAGCACATCATTTTCTTCCACCATAAAAAAGAGGGATTGAGAAGAGATGAATTCTTTGGTCCCTTCCAGATATACAGTGTTTTTTGTTTGTTTTGTTTTATGATTCTTTTATATTTTGAAGTACGAAAATCGAAAATATAAATGTACATATAGATTAAGTCAATGAGTTACCCATCCAAGTACATTTCATAGTCTGGACATAGGCATGTTAGCCATTTTTTTTGTTTGTTTTTTACCTTT
Organism: Monodelphis domestica; assembly: GCF_027887165.1. NCBI lineage: Eukaryota > Metazoa > Chordata > Mammalia > Didelphimorphia > Didelphidae > Monodelphis > Monodelphis domestica. The sequence continues at coordinate 73,766,931 of NC_077227.1, forward strand.
GTAGGCTGCTGGACATATCTGTTTCATATGGATCTCATTGTATTGTATACATGGCACAATGTCATCTGAAACTGGAGCATCTGGAAGTCTTCACCATTAACAGTGAGATCTCAGATCCATTAAGGAATCATAGTACAGAAATGTGAATCCCATCTTACTTAAGATGTACACTAAAGTTTCAAAGTTTATCTAATGTAATTTCATGAGTTTGCTTACTTTCATTTGAGATTTTGTTCAATATCATTTTATGCAAGTCATTTATGCATCATTAGTGTCAAACTTCTGCCTTAAGTTCCAATTGGGACACTTATCTGCTGTTTATCTCCATTCTTCTCACAGTTTCAAATGGAATATAGTGTTTTTAAGAGCGTCCTGTCCTAAGCACTGAATGTTTCTGAGGGGCTCTGAATGGGCTTTTCTTTCAGTGCTGATTATCTTCATTATGACTCCTCATGTGTTTCTGGATCTAGTATTATCATATGCATTTTTATTGAAAGTTAATCCCACAATTACTCATCAATTAAAGAAAACCCAAGGAAAAGGATGACTCTCTTGGAGAGTGGATTCATATCCTTAGTTGTTAGAGATCTGATTCATAGCCTTAGTTCCATTAGGGAAGAAGAGACATGAATCATTAGGTCTGAAAACTATAATTGAATGGCATTATGAAAATATCCCACATCTGAGAACAGCTCAAAGACTTCAAGTAAGGAAGATGTGAGTTATGAAATAGAGATAAAAGGAGAGAAAGGAGGGAAGGAAGGAAGGAAGGAAGGAAGGAAGGAAGGAAGGAAGGAAGGAAGGAAGGAAGGAAGGAAGGAAGGAAGGAAGGAAGGAAGGAAGGAAGGAAGGAAGGAAGGAAGGAAGGAAGGAAGGAAGGAAGGAAGGAAGGAAGGAAGGAAGGAAGGAAGGAAGGGAGGGAGGGAGGGAGGGAGGGAGGGAGGGAAGGAGGGAGGGAGGGAGGGAGGGAGGGAGGAAGGAAGGAAGGAAGGAAGGAAGGAAGGAAGGAAGGAAGGAAGGAAGGAAGGAAGGAAGGAAGGAAGGAAGGAAGAGAGAGAGGGAGTGAGGAAGGAAGGAAGAGAGAGAGGGAGTGAGGAAGGAAGGGAGGAAAGGAGAGATGGAGGGAAAAAAATAACAATTGATTAGATTAATGAAACCTATATCAGAGAAGTCTTGTTCTAAAGACAGGAAGAAGAAAGTTTGGGTCAATCCTCCAAAATTCAGAGATGAATTCATGACCCTGAAGCTCTGTTAGTTAACTAACTCACAGACTAATAATAATAATTAAAATGTATATGTCACTTTAAAGTTTGCAATGTACCTTACATATATTAATTCATTTGCATCTCACAATAATTCTGGGAGATACTTACAACAGGTATTATACCTATTTTACAGATGAGAAAGTTGAGGCATAGAGAAATTAAGGAATTTATCCAAGGTCACAGTCACAGATAGAGATGGTTCTTCATGACTTTAAGACCAGTACTCTCTTCAGTCTCCCATGACTACCCTCCTCACCTCTGATAGCTGGTTAACTCAAATGATCAGCAATGGAACTGTGTGATTCAAACAGGCAAACTTACCAATATTTGCATATTTATAAGTACACTGTATTTCTTAACCTTAAGTCAGAACCCATAAAAATTTAGTGTGAAATGACCATGCCTCAACAAGCTAAATTTACAAGATTGTAAGCATCCTGAAGGCAAAAGTATTTCTCCCAGTTCCCAGAATAATGTTGGGTAACATAATAAAAGCTTAACAAATAATATTTAAATGAATTCTCAGTTCCTTAAGTCCAAAGTCTCTACAAAGGTAGAAAGGAAGCCAAGTTTGTGCTAAATATTATCCAGAGATTAACAGGTGAGAAAGAGTCAATGACCCCATAGGGACTCAGGCTGGCATTGTCCAAGGACAATGCTTTATTCTAGGGACCTAATATGCAACTGGTCAGGCAGGCCAAAAATCCATGAGATACCTGATTCAGGAAGCAAGCGGGGAGGGAGGGAGGGACGGACAGGGGGAGAGAGAGAGAGAGAAAGAGAGAGAGAGAGAGAGAGAGAGAGAGAGAGAGAGAGAGAGAGAGAGAATCTCCCATGACCACCATTAGCAGTTTTTTTCAGTGAACAGGATCCAGTTTAGTAGTTCAAGTTTTATAATGTGATTTTGTGTTATACATTTGGCATTATTTCCTAGTTAGCATTGTATAAGTTAACTATTGTAAGCCTAAAAGTAATCTCATTTTAAAAATCTCAATCACCTACTAATTTAATTTAAATCATTTAAACAATATCAAAACTACCCATTGGCTTAGAACTTTTTCTCCTCAGCAAACATAATTTAGAGGAGAAAAGTACTAGTTAGCACAAAGAATCGAGACAACAGATAGAGGCTAATATGGTGGAGTGACTGCTCGATTTAGAGTCTAAAAGCCTGGGTTCAAAACCAGGTGAGGCTGTTTATTACCTGGGTGACTTTGGACAAGTCCTTCAATGAGAAGATTAGAATCCATGATTTTCAAAATCTCTTCCAGTTCAAAATCTATGATCCTCTGATGAAGTCAGTCATACAGTTGCTTCTGCAGGCCAGTGCTCCTGGCTCTATTTCATAATCACAGCACCAGCTCCCATTGCTCATCTCAGCTATTTGTTGGCATAGGTCCGATGGTAGTACAGCTCAGCTGTGAGGGCAAGCAGGCAGCGCATATAAGCACAAGTTCTCCAAAGGGCACCATTCTCCCTCTTAAGCTCCCTCAATCCAGCAGATCAAAATGAAGAAATGTAGAGTATTTACTCCTGCTTTCTGTGACCATACTGTCTGTATGGTGCCTGAGAGCTGGAAAAGGGAAAGAGAATAATTGATAATAAATGTGGAACTTCATTATGAAGAAGCAGAATAGTTGAGGGATATCAGATTTCCTTGCCTCCTTCCCTTTGGTTATGAGGTTGTTTCCCCTGCCTTGTGTGCTTGGTAGTGCTTCCAAGTTGTCTGAAATGTTGAGCAAAAATAAAATAAAATAAAATAAAGTGATTCAGTATAATAAGTCTTTTTCACCAGGGCAGCATAAGATTGACCTTGACAGAATCTTTTGAGCTATTTTCTCTCCTTAGGGCATGTTAGGGTCATCTGGCAGGACATGCTGACAGTCAGAGCAGGATCCTGACTTTAACCATGTGTGATCTTAAACCTAAGGGAACTTGGGCTGATATCTGGGGGAAAAAAAGCCCTATTAATAGATAAGACTACCCAAAGCATATTCTCCTGATAGAGGACTATGAGGTTATATATGAATTTGTTGTTCACTTGTTTTCAGCCACGTCCAGCTTTTCATGACCCCATTTGGGGTTTGCTTGGCAAAGACTCTGGAGTGGTTTGCCATTTTCTTCTCCAGCTCGATTTACAGAAGAGGAGGTTAAATGACCCAACAAGTAAGTGTCTGAGGCCAGATTTGAACTCCAGAAGATGAGTCTTCCTGACTCCAGGCCCAGAGCTCTATCCATTCTACCACCTAGCTGTCACACATGGAACTTCACAAAAATTAACCATGTATTAGGATATATTGTTATTTTTCAGCAGTTTTTCATCATGACTGACTCTTCATGACCCTATTTGCGGTTTTCCTGGCAAAGATACTGAAGTGGTTTGCCATTTTCTTCTCTAACTCATTTTATAGAGGAGGAAACTGAGATGAACAAAGTAAAATGACTTGTTCAGGGTCACTAAAGCTAATAATAAGTGTCTTATTTGAACTCAGGAAAATAAACTTTCCTGACTTCAGTCCTGATACTCTACTATCCCAACTAGCTTCTTCATTATATATAAATTCACATGAACAATACATTATTATGACTATTATTAATGAAAATGAAATAAAAGCCCTGGAAATTCCATCCATAATGAAGGGGAATTGGGAAACTTTTTGTGAAGTTAGAACCAGAATGTGGTACTAGGAGATCTTTGATACTATTTTCCAGGGCAAAATAACCTTCGGCCAGCCCCCTACTATCAGAAGCTGTGTTTGGAGGGGATTGGGCATCTGGAACAAATAAAAAATATGCTAAAGGATTTCCATCTGCTCAACTACTATTTGTCAATTCCTTCTTATAACTGTCAGCTCTCTGAGGCTGAGATAATTGAACAACTGTGGGAGATTCCTCATCTTAGCACTATAGCAAAGCCACACACATAAAAACAGATCTGCCCCTCACTAGCAGAGGAAACCATGGTTCTCCAATGATTTACCACATTTCCTTTCTGCCACTCCAAAAAACAGTTAGGAAATGCCTTTCACTTCTTCCTGCTCTTCATATTTCTGCTTCATTTGCTGAAAAGTTTCAGTATGCCATTTTTCCTGAATTTTCTTACTCCTTTAATGTCAAAATCCTACCTTCCCATCCACTCCCCAATTCCAACTTCCAAAGCTTTAGGAAATAGTGTGATTTTGAAATCAAAATGGATATTGCAAAATGTATAACAGAAGGGTCAACAAACAAACATGGCCAGTCCAGCTTTGCCTAATAGAGCAGGCAGATAAAGAAAGCACCTGAACCAATCTATGTCTACGCCTAAGAATGGTAAAGTCAGCATGGGTAAAGTGTCTAAGAGAAGCCTTTGTGTGGTATAGCCCAAACAATTCTTCTGGTTTATCTCATGGCAATTCTTTGGGTGGTGTTGTTATTTAGCTATTTTTCAGTCATCTTTGATTTGAGGGGACTCTTTTCTTGGGTTTTCTTAGCAAAGATGGTAGAGTGGTCTGCCATTTTCTTCTTCAGCTCATTTTCAGTCAAGTCTGATTCTTTGTGATCCTTTTCTGTACTTTTCTTAGCAAAGATATTAGAATGGTTTTCCAATTCCTTCTCCAGTTGATTTTATGGATGAGAAAACTGAGGCAAATAGATTTAAGTGACTTGCCCAGGATCAGATAGCTAGTAAGTAGCTCAAGCTACATTTGAACGTTTTCACTCATGACTCCAGATCTGACACTTTATCCACACTGCACCACCTAATTGTCCCTACATCAGACTGATTCTTAAAATTCTTTGTCCCAAATTTCTTTGTTTGTGAAAAATCTCTTTAAGGAACTGGACCCATAAGGATGTGGATCTGACATACCCATAGTCAGGAGATCTGAATTGATTACCTCATTACCCTTCATCTACACATTCCCAAAACTTTTGCATTACAAAGTAGGGAGTATGAAGTATTAGTATCTGATTTTTTTAATAACCAAAAGGCTTTAATCAGGTGTGATGGCTCATATTTTCTTGAGCCCTGAATAAAGCAATGGGATTTCAGAATGTGCTATTTTGGGCTTTGCCTCCTCATATGACCTTGGACAAACTTTGCCTTACTCTACTAGGGGCTCAATTTCCCCTCATTAATAAAAGAGAAATTAGAATAATTGAAAATAAATGTAACTTAAACAAGGATATAAATCATGTCCAAAATTCTAATTTAATGGATATTATCCACTCCTAAGGCTTTTGTATGAGGCTCTTCTTTATTAGAAACTTTCATGGACCTCAGTTTCCTTGTCTGCAAAAATGAGGGAATTGAGCTAGATCAGTTTTCTAAATGTTTTTGTTTCTGGTGAAGCACATAGAATTTTTCTCAGAAAAATGTTGTTTAAGGGAATAAAATAAAATATATGGTATACTTAAATAGTTATCAAGGCATTTTTTAAGTTCACAAACTCCAGATTAAGAACTCTTGGAGATGCTCTCTGAGATCACCTCCAGCTCAAACTGTACTTTCTTATGATCTTTGAATTTAAGTGTAGATGGTTTCTGATAACCCCTTAGCTCTACCCCTGAATGAGTGGTACCTATTTCTTCTCTGATGGCAGGAAAGGAGGTTTCTTTGTCATGAATAGTAATAAACCACAAAACACAAAGAATCTTCCCATTTCTGCTATCCTCCTACTTTTCACTTTGAAAAGACCTTCTACTCAGAATCTGTCACCACTGCTCCATAAGCCCATTTGCTGAGGTTGGAGAGTGTAAAGCCACCCACATCCTCATACACGCAATTTAGTCTGTATTTCTCTGTTAGTCACAAAAAAGCTACAAAATGAAATTGGTTGTCTATATATTTTCCGATACTCAGTTTTTATTGATTTTGCTCCAAATGTCAGGGCAAACCTTACAATTTGAAGAGCCAGCAAACTCAATCTCCAGGACAAGTTAGAGAAACTAAGTTTCTGATTAGATATTTGCAGTTTTCTATGTGATTTCATAAAACACAGAATAAGACCAATGACAGGGCCTTATTATCTAACTGTAATATCTATAACAACCACATCTCTGATTTTAAAAGCAGACAGCATGAAGAGAAACAAAAAAGTCCCATAACCTTCTGTATCAACAGTGACTTACTTTTACCTAGGATTGATCCTGAGTATATGTTAAATTGTTCCCAAGCAGCTTAAGTCTAGTTTTGTGGGACAGAATTTTTTCTTAAAAAATTAATATGCTAGATCTTCTAATCCAGGTATTGCTCAAACAAAAGTTTGCTAGTTTCTTTGGGGTTAAGAAGCATATTAATTGGGGCAAAGAGGTAGCTTAATGGATAGAGAGCCAGGCCTGGAGATGGAAGAGCCTGAGTTCAAATCTTGCCTCAGACACATCTTAGCTATGTGACTCTGGCAAAGTCACTCGGTACCAAATTGCCTAACCCTTAAGGCTCTTCTGCCTTGGAACTGTTACTTAATATTGATTCCAAGATGGAAAGTAAGTGTTGTTTTTTTTTAAAGAAATAAATTAATTACATTGGGAAATACCCATAATTTGTAAATTGAATCATTGCATCTGGCTATTAAATGGGATTTACTTAGCCTTCTTTGTCTTATGGATCTTTCTGAGAGTCTTATGAAGTCAATAGACTCCTCAGAATCATATGTTTTTCAATAATTGAAGGAAATGTTAAATGTCAATGGAAATAAAGATTTATACTTTCCTCCAAGCATCTTGGAGAATCTGCCCTTATGGGGACAAAACTAAAGGCACATAATCCTAAAGAGGGAGGTTGAAAGAAAAGTGGGAAGGGTATTGAAGAGGAAGTCAGGAGACTGGGGGCCATATTTTCATTCTGCCATTTACCAGCTACACAGCCATTGACAGAGCACTGATCTATATTAAATGAAAGGGCTAGACTAAATGACCTCAAAGATTCCTTTAAGCTCTGATAATCTGTGACACCCCAAATCGTATATTCTGCAAAGTTGTTCATATTTTTATGTGTTTCTGTCATTTCCTGCAATAGAGTATAAAAGCTCCTTGAGGACAATGACTTTAATATTTGTCTTTGTGTGCCTAGCCCATAGCAAATATTTAATAAATGTTTGTTAATTACCTACCTGAAAAAATTTGCCAAAAAGTCTTTAAAAATTGGATTCTGAAATCACGTACCCTACAAATCAATCCACATTGATGTAATGAGGGCAAACTGGCCCATAGAGAGTAGTTATTGGAGCATATAAAGAATTTTTCCACCTGGTTAAAATCCAAATGATCAAGTGGAAACTTGGGGACAGCTAGATACTGACCATGTATTATTGAAGGGTTTATACTCTGTAATAACAAAATATCTTTTAATTGGTTGTAGAGGAAAATCTGATTACTTGGGGGTTCCAAACTAAAATTCAGTGAGTATACACAGGGAAATTCCACTCCTCTGTTAATCTCTTTTTCTTTTGTGGCTGAGAAGAAATAGGACTACTGTGAACTGCCTTCAAAACAGAGGTAGGGGTTTGGGAGAAGGGAAAGGGAGAGTGACATGTTCCTGTCACCCACTCAGCCATGCAGCAATGAGCACCTGACTGCCTCGGTCTCTGTTGATGTTCTATCAGGAAGTTAAGTGACTGCCCTGGATCACACACACACACACACATCCATTATGTCCTAGAGACACTCCTCCATCCTTCTAAGGGTGGAAGTCCAGGTAAGATCCTGATGTTCCTGTGTATTCAAAACTGGTCAACAGGGAGGCAGTTCAGACTGGGTTATGGTTGATATTTTTCCACTAGCACCTTTCTCCTGAATTTCCTTTTGCCCTGTCTAGAGAATTCCTGGCAGGGAAATGATTTTCAAAGGCTTCCTTAGATTTGAGCATGGCCTGAGAAATGGAGCTTTCCTTACCTATGAGTTCCTTTATTTATAATCCTTGATTCTGAAATGAATAATGGACAGTTTTCACAACTCTAATTTGCATAAATAAAAAAAGTTGGTTATTTAAAAAGGGAAGGGTTAGACTAAATGATCTCTAAGGTGCCTTTAAACTCTGATACTTATTAATCTGAGGAAAACCTTAGTAAAAACTTTGCATCACAAATAGGACATTCACTTTTCTGGGGGTGGAGGGATGGTCAGGAAATGACTCTGGGATGAAATTAAGAGTTAATGGCCAGCCACATTCCTGAGCACAACTTCTGTTGACCACATCTTTAAAGATTTCCAACCCTGATTGACTTTTCACTTTCCCTAAAATAGCACTGGAGAAAGGACTCCTTGGGAGGACCCTCTAAAAATAGCTAATATACACAGTGCAGGATGTGGTGTCTGCTGAGCCCAACAATGGATTCAAACAGGTGCTAAAAGGGGGCTGGGGCTAGAGCCAAATGATGAAATAACATCACAGATGTTATTAATTCCACTTTGAACAAAACAGAATTTTTTTGTGAGTTACATATATAATGGATAAATCATTTAGTTCATATGTACATACATTCCCTTAGTGTATACCACATTGTGATGTTATTTTTTAACTCTTTACCTTCTTAGAATCAATATTGTTTATCAGTTCCAAGGCAAAAGAGTGGTTACAGGGATAGACAATGGGAATTGTGACTTGTCCAGGGTTGCATAGCTAGGAAGTATCTGAAGTTAGATTTGAACCCAGGCCCTCCTCTCTTAATCCACTGAGCCACCTAGTTGCCCCCTATTGTTGTTATTAATTTTTCTATATAACAATCCTACCTCCCCAAGTGGGCTGTGCACACATTAGATCAGGGACCTACCATGTAATCATCTACCATAAATGGTACCAGATTTGGCTCTAGCTCTTGCTATCTCTGTGACCATGAACGAGTCATTTGATTTGCTGCAGCCTCAGTTTCTTCATCTATAAAATGGAAGGAACACTGCTTATACTTACCCTGCTATTAACATTTTATCAATTGTGACATTGCTCTATAGATGCAAGTTATTGTTATATATGTATTCCTAGCATCTAGCATGATGGCCTGCAAGTGTTCATGATGATGCTATATTAGACAAATTCTACAAGAAAATAAAAACTCTAAAAAAACAGCAGTTCTCAAATGTGGTCCAGGGACCTCTAGGGGGTCCATAAGATGCTTCCAGGTGGTCCATGAAGTTAAACTATTTTAAAAATAATATTGCTATTTAAAGTCATAATATTATAAATATAAGTTGATATAACCCACATAAACAAAAGCTCTTTGGAGTTTGCCATAATTTTTTAAAGTATAAAATAAGTAATCCTGAAGACAAAAAGGTTAAGAATTATTAGTTAGAGGATTCTGTATTGGATACAGTATTATCACTGTATTTCAGGTCAATCCTTTTGCCTCTCTATGGTTTCCTTTCCTCATTCTGTAAAATAAGGATTTAAAAAAGTGACAGATGCATGTAGCCAAAGATATGGTATAGAGGATGGAAAAATAAGGTCAAGGTGTGCTTCAATGGCTGAGATCTATTTTGAACTCAGAACTAAAGGTTGGACAGGGCAAGAAAACCTTGTCCCAAGTACTGAAATTTAGTGATGCAATCACTTCCTCCCTTAGCAGCTGGTTATTAGCAACTGGACTATTGCCTTTCTGAATCTCAAAACAATTGTCTAAAGAAGGAAGAGCTTTCTTCTGTTTGGCCTTAACTTATTCTGCTTTGAATACACTTAAGTCTATTTTCTCCACTCATTCATTTTAGCAGCACATTTCTAAAAACAGTCCCTATTACAAATCTCATACAAACCTTTTAGGAGGTAAAGTTTCTGCAAATTTAAATTACAGTAGCTGATCACATCTACATTGTAGGCAACTTTTTCAGACTCTTCTCCAAAGTTCATAGCTCCATTTGCCTTATTAGATAAGCTTTTGCAAGTGAAATGCCTGGTAAAGGAAACTATCTAGATGTGAAACTTATTATCATTATAGCCTTAGCTCCCAGAGAACCCAATGAAGAAATAAACTTTGTCTACAAAAACCATTCCTTTCAAGCTTCCAACTCCTAAAATCCAAGTCCAGCAGAGGAGATTATTTCCAGAATAGCTTCAAAAGCTTTAGAATCAGCAAAAATGGCTTTAACACTGGAGAACCAGAGAGAAGATTAAGATGAGAGGAGTGGAGAGAGAGGATGTCAAAAAAGATTGGACTATAGAGAGAGGAAACTAAGAAGACTAAGGGGCATAAAGTGAGGGACCCAACCTCTTGGGAATCACCCCCCCTTTAACACTTATCCACAGTGACTAGCTCCAGTCCCTCAACAGGGCTCAAATATTACTCCTACAGACCAAGTTCTACCTGCTATCCTGTATGTTACATATTCTCACAACATTTCCTCCCAGAGTCAAGAGATATCATTATATACCTTCTCCCCCAGTCTCTTTTATAGAGGGAGCTGGCAGAGGAGAGAGGCTGAATATAGATGAAAGTACTTACTCTCTAACCCTGATGAATTTCTGCCCATCCCAGCCTTGACTTACTACTTAGTTCTTTCCCACTTCTGGCTTCATGGTTTCTCTCCTAATTCCTTCCCTTGCACCTAGTTTCTGCTAGCTTAAATTTACATCTAGTTTTGCAATTTGTTCTCTGTGTGACCTTCATCAAACCATGTTCTACTTTATGCCTCAGAAATCGCATTTAAAAATGGAATTAATATTCCACAGCAGTATTGTGTGGGTTGCCCAACCCAGAATTTTCATTCCACATAAATACCAAATAATAATTTAGAAATCGATAAACTAATTTGCTTCAAAGTTTGGTTATTTCTCAACTTGGCCAAATTTTGGATTATTGTTTTATGCTCTAGACCCAAAATGTTACCATTCTTTTTTACAAAATGAAAACTTTTTTTCACTCATCCTTAAGAGAAAGTTGTGAAGAGTAGCTAAAATAATGCTTCCTGAATGCTCAAGAAAAACAATTATTCCCCCAAAGTCTTTGTTTCCAATATTATTGGGTCATTTGGCCTTCTTTTGTAGTTAGGGATTTTGTTGTTGTTATTTCGTCATTTCATCATGCCTGACTCTTTGTTAACCTTTTTGAGGTTTCCCTGGCAAAGATACTGGAGTGGTTTGTCATTTACTTCTTCAAATAATTTTACACATGAGGATTTTCTAAAAAAATTTATTTAATTGATTAATTTAGAGCATTTCTCTAGGATTAAGAAATAATGTTTTTTCCCTCCCCTCTTCCAAACTCCCTCCCATATCCGATGCACAATTCCATTGGGGTTTACATGTATCTTTGGTCTGGACCTATTTCCATATTATTGATATTTTCACTAGAGTGATTTAGGGTTTATAACCCCAATCATAATCCCATAAACCCATGTGATCAAGCAGTTGTTTTTCTTCTGTATTTCTGCTCCCATGGTTTTTGCTCTGAATGTAGATAGTGTTCTTTCTCATAAGTCCTTCAGGAATGTCCTGGATCATTGCATTGCTGCTAGTAGAGAAGTCCATAACATTTGATTGTACCACAGTGTATCAGTCTCTGTGTATAATATTCTCCTGGTTCTGTTCCTTTCACTGCATCAATTCCTGGAGGTCATTCCAGTTCACATGGAATTCTTCCAGTTCATTATTTCTTTGGGCACAATAGTGTTCCACCACCAACAGATACCACAATTTGTTCAGCCATTCCCCAATTGAAGGGCATCCCCTCATTTTCCAATTTTTTTGCCACCACAAAGAGCACAGCTATGAATATTCTTATACAAGTCTTTTTCCTTATTATCTCTTTGGGGTATAAACCCAGCAGTGCTATGGCTAGGTCAAAGAGCAGACAGTCTTTTAGTGCCCTTTGGGCATAGTTCCAAATTGCCTTCCAGATGGTTGGATCAATTCACAACTACACCAGCAATGAATTAATATCCCAATTTTGCCACATCTTCTCCAACATTTATTACTTTCCTTTGCTGTCATGTTAGCCAATCTGCTAGGTATGAGGTGATACCTCAGAGTTATTTCCATTTGCATTTCTCTGATTACAAGAGATTTAGAACATTTTTTCATGTGTTTTATTGATAGTTTTGATTTCTTTATTTGAAAATTGTCCGTTCATGTCCCTTGCCCATTTATCAATTGGGGAATGGAACAGATGAGGAATTGAGGCAAACGGGGTTAAGTAACTCACCCTGGGTCACACAACTAGAAAGTGTCTGAGGTCAGATTTGAACTCAGGAAGATAAATCTGACTCCTGATTTCCCGATTCCAGGGTCTGTACTTTATCTACTGTACCCCCTAGTTTGAAGATGCAAAGACAAAAATGATAGTCCTTTCTTCATGAAGCTTTCATCTTATCTCCTTTGGAATGTTTTCTTCCCTCTCACTTGAAGAATATCTCATCTTTGTGGATGAGTCAAAAAATTGTAATTGCATGGCTGACCACATTGTTACTAGCAGAGTAGCCTGATTTTACATACCATTGGGTCCAGAGCTAGAACCAAGGCAAGGCAATCAGGGCTTTGCCCTGGGGTCCTGAATTTAGATGGTGCTGAGTTTAGAGAATTCTAAAAGCATTTATAGTTCTGTAGCAACGTAGAAACCATTGCGTGTAGTACCTCCAAGAAAAAAATAATAATTAGTTAAAATAGGATGGGGAAGTCGGGGTGCTCCAGGCATGGATTTTGGTACTTGCTGAGTATGAAAATTACTATTTATCTCTCTTATCCAGGTGCTCTTCTCTGAGCTGAAATAGCACGGACAGGCTTATATTGGTGTTTACTGGTAAAGCTGGCATAAGTCCTTCAGTCCCTAGGATGGGTATTTCTGAAATAGGGAAAGACATCCACTTGGCAGGCCAGCATCTAACTAATCTGTGCCTAATTAGCTAAAGGTTTCCTAAAGGTTGGGGGATTTTGCAACAGCTCCTCTCTTCCACTTAACGAGGAGATATTGCTATGTCACATGGAGTTTCTTTGATTCTTTGAGAGCGGTGGCTGGCGCCACAGAACCCAGCTATTTTCAGAGCACACTGAGCAGCTCAAACCTCAAGATGGCCTTCGTGTCTCCTATTTAAAAACCAAATGAATGATTGTCTGCTTTTACCTTTAATGAAGCTGCTTCCACAGGGTAGTAGCAGCCGGTACAGCAGCTTGTTGAGCTGCACTGGGGCATGAAACAATCCTGAGAGGTGCTGGGAACTCAGGGTTTTCCTTGGCAACCACTGGAGACAGAGTTGGCATAGGTTCTATGGGTAGAAATGAATGAGATTATATTTGCTCTCTTGCAAAGGAACCTCCAGATTCAATTGAGATCTGAAGTGAGTTTCTGCACAAAAAGAATAAGAAAAATAATCTCTTTTAATTCAAGGTCAAAAAATCCAAATACTGGCATTCCTCAGTTTAAGAATATTCAATTTCCAAAAAATCATGTCTATTCAAATAACCAGCCTTTACTACTATTATTGCTCCTGGCTGATATCTAGGTAACATTTTATTATTTGATGTATAATTTATATAATTATCTCACTCAATGCTTCCAAAACCACCCTGTTGGGATGAATACTATTATCACCCATTTTACCAATGAAAAAACTAAAGTCCCCATGACTTACCCAGAATCACCAAGTGGATTGTTATTTGGGGTAGAATTTGAACATAGCTCTTCTAAATCTAATTCTAACTTTGCCACTATAGCATTTTACTAAACTGGACAGACTACCCAAAGCTCATATACCAAAGAATATTCTCTGTTTGAGGTAGAAAGAGAAGAGGGAGTTCATCTATATTGCCATATTTCCAGTAGGGCAGAGAACAGAGGGGGTTGGAGTATGGGTAAGAGAGGTGTTCTGAAGTCTAGAACATTCCCTTCTGGTATGGGGTAGGAGGAAGTTGAAAGTACTTGTCTCAGAATGTCAATCCTAAAGTTGTATGTAGGGGCAGGTGTTTGAAGCTCAGGAGTCTTGAGTTCAACATAATCTCAGTTCCCCTTTTCTGGCCCCACTTTTGATTCTCCAGGCTTTGCCACCATGCCTCAGCTTGCCTTCTCCCCCTAGAAAAATCACTTCCTTTGTCTCCCATGTGCTTCTCGTCCTGAAAGATTTCTCAACCCTAGTGATTCCTACTTGGCAGGAACTCTCTTGGTGACCTCCTCCCAGAGCCTCAATTTTAAGGAAGTGACCAAGAGTGATTCTCTATTTCTTTTCCAGATCCTTTCCTAGTTCTTGAGACTTCTTGTCCTGTACAGGTTCTTTCCTCTTTTTATTCTCTACTTTTTACCTGATTTTTTTTTCTGTCTTTCCCCATTAGAACGTAAGCTCCTTGAGGGCAGAGATCATCTTTCATTTTGGTTGTATTTGCATTCTCAGCAATTGGTACAGAGCAGGGACCATAGTAAGCATTTAATATGAGCTTATTGACTGGACTTGACTTCTTCCTACTCTTCTCTCTTGCCTCTTCATTTTTTGTTTGTTCCTTCTCTTATTCCCTCAAGACCCAAAACTCAGTTCTACAAATGTCTTTTCCATATCAGCTCCTTCAGCAACTCTAGCCTTCTCTGTTCCTCCCTACCCCTCCTCATCCAGCCCCATTTTCACAGCTTCCTCATTCTCTTTACTCCCTCTTAGGGTTTAGAGCTAGCCAAGATAGAGGTAAAACCTTCTTCTGCCTCTAACCCTGTATACCATTTCTCCAACACAACTAACTTCTAAATGGGGATCGGTGTGCTAGGTGAGCCCAACAGGCGTGGGTAACCCATAATGTAGTAGAAATACTGTGACCTGGCAATAGTATTATTTCCAACTGCAAATGTAATATTTTAGTTCTATTATAGACTAGTTCAACTTAGCGTGGCACTTTGCAGCTCATGAAGTTGCTTCCTGCACAACAACCCTGTGAGATAGATAGTGAAAGGAGGCAGAGAAACTGAGACTTGAACTGATTCTGACTTGCCACCTGCAAAAAAATGTGGTCTACACACACACACACACACACACACACACACACACACACACACACACACACACACACACACGCTCTGTTGGGGTTTGGCCTTAGAATCCATCCACTGTTTATTACCCTATTTCCCTTGAGAAAGTGTATTCAAAGTCTCAAAGAACCAATTTATAGGCATTTGAAGGAGGGAATAAAATACATTTGTAATTTGGATACAATTTCTAGTTGAAGCCAAAACACTTTGTTTGTTCTTTATTCATTGACTCATTCATCAACAGGCTTATGCTAATTGTTTCCTCTATACAAAGAACTAATGTTGGACTGGATGAATTAATGCCTCAATTTCCCCCTTCTTTTTTTATATGTTGTCCCTCTCTACTTCTGAGTTCAGGATGGTTACTAACACAATTTACCTAATCATTGAGTAACTGAGGCCACATACAGACTAAAGTTTCTTACTAAATCATACCAGAGACACAAACTTGATACCAAAAGCATTTTATTAAGACCTGAAGCAATGTCATTAACAAGGAAGTGAATCAAATAGTAAAACATTTTCTGTGCACATCCCCAAATGGGAGCCATCTCCTATTTCCAGAAGACATAATATAATTCTCCTTTAATCTCTCTGCTCCTTCTATGCAGCTGTAGGACACGGTCACTTCTGGACGTTAAGTTCCTTGCATGTCAGTTTTTTTTTCACCCATTGTGTTTGTATCTTCAACACCTAGCACTCTTATTGTTCAATTATTTTTAGTTGTATCCAATTCTTCATGAGCCCATTTGGGAATCTCTTGGCAAAGACACAGGAGTGGTTTGCCATTTCCTTCTCTCCAGTTTATTTTGCTGATGAAGAAACTGAGGCAAATAGGTTAAATAACTTGACTATGGGCATGTAGTTAGTAAAGATTTGAACTCATAAAGATGAGTCCAGCACTCTATCCATTGCCACCTAGTTCCCCCATTGTCTCATTCATTGTGTTTGTATCTTCCTTAACTAGCACAGTGCTTAGCATTTAATAAATGTTGTTGATTGGTTAATTGAACTCACAGCCCCAGGAATGGCCATGTCAATAAGTTCAATGTCACCTGTTTCTTGATGTGAGACAATGGAAAGATGATGAAACTAGGTCCTAATGGACCAGAAGTTGAACCCTATTTCTGCTGCTTAGTAATTATATAACCTCTGGCAAGTCACCAAACCTCTTTAAACCTCAGTTTCTTGATCTATAAAAGTAAAAAAATTGAACTGGATGGGTCTAAGGGCATTCTCACCTCAGCTCTGAAGAACCATGGTCCATCTGTGATGCTTTTGTCTGGAAATACGCAGTACTGGTCTCCATTCTCCTTCTCATCCAGTCAGAGCTCTGTGGCTTGCTTTCTCATATCCACTTGCTCCTGGCCACTGCCTTCTTAGTAAAGCTACTGGCTTGACACACATTGGTCAGAGCCCTCACATGGTGACTCCACCATACTGTGGACTCATACACAGCCCTTTGAAGAACATAGGTGAAAGGCTCTTTCCATGAGCCGTGATGCTTTCTCATCCTCAAGTACTACAGCAAATGAAGTCTTTAGGACATGTATGCTATATGAGGCAACTAGATGGCATAGTGGATAGATAGAGTGATGGACCTAGAGCTAGGAAAACATGAATTCAAATGTTGACCCGGGTGCTTACTTAGCTGTGTGAACCTGAAAAAAAAAATCACTTAACCTCTGTCTAAGTTTCCTCATCTATAAAAGGGGATAGTACAGTTAGGTGGTACAGCAGATAGAGTACCAGGTCAGGATCAGGAGGATATGAGTTCAAATCCAGCCTCAGACACTTATTAGCTATATGATACTAGATAAGTTATTTAATTCCATTTACCTCTGTTTCTTTATCTGTAAAATGAATTTGAGAAGGAAGTAGCAAACTGATCAGTAACTTTGCCAAGGAAACCCCAAATGGGATCGCAAAGAGTAAACAATGCTGAAATGAGTGAATAATAAAAACAACATGGGGATGGTAATAGCACTCACCTCCCAGGCTTGTTGTGAGGGTAATATGATTATTATAGAGAGAGTAATATTTGTAAAATGTATTTTAAAGCATTCTATCAATGCTAGTAATGAGTATCATCATCATCATCTTTATAAACTGTAGAAATGTGTAGATAGGTATTACAAGCATTTCTCCACTTCAGAATGCCTGACTTAGGACCTGAGTAACTAATAGTCAGTACATGCTATATATACCCTCTTAGAACTGGAGAGATGAATTTATTACAGGTGGCCATCATCACAGTCTTTATTCTTTTATGGTCAAAGGTATCGCAATAAACTACTCACCAAATGGCAGACCTATCTGAAAGTTCTTTTCTCTTCATTTTTTCTCTTCTTTCCTCTAGCCTCTCCCCCACCCATTGAGAAGGCAAACAATATGATGCCCATTACTCGTGTGAGGTCATGCAAAACATATTTCCATATTAGCCATTTTGCAAAAAAAAAAAGGGGGAGAGGGAGAAAAAATCAAGTGGAAAAACTGCAATCTGTACTTAGACTTCATCAGTTCTCTAATCTAAAAGCCCCAATGACTAGATGTGGTCTGGTTTAATTTGGGAAAGAGGAGGTTTTCCAGTTAAGATCTGGGAATAAAGTCTAACTCTGATATCCTCTGGGACTCATACAGAGGAAACCCTGAGTTCTCAAAAATTATGTGAGCAAAATCTATGCCGTATGATGTTGGTTAAAGGGGTTGAGATTGTTTAGCCTGCAGAAGAGAAGGCACATGAGGGGCATGATGATTCTCTAAGTACTTAAAAGCCTTATATGGAAGAGAGGTTAGACTTGTTCTATTTGGCCCCAGAGAATAGAACTGAGACCAAGGATTGGGAGGCTCAAGGAGGCAAATTCAATATAAATTTGATATAAGGGAAAAGTTCCCAACATTTAGAGCCCCAAAGTGGGCTAGGCTTTCTCAAGAACTAATGGGTTTCCATTGGAGATCTTTTGTAAATACTTATATAGTTTATTAATTAAAAGACACTACCATTTAATAAGGAACCAATAGATGGTTGACATTTGAAAAGGGGATTTTCATATTCAAAAAACATTGGGGACCATGAATATAATCTAGCCCTCTAATTTTATAGATCAGGAAATCTAAATCCTGAAAAAGTTAAATGACTTGCCTAAATTTACACAGCTAATCAGCCTCCTGACTCCCAGTCTAATACTCCTTCCAATAAAACATTAGGAAATGATCACAGAAATTTAGAGTTAATTGTTAGACCTCAAAACCCATCTAATTCAAGCCATACCTGAAGGAAATAAGAGAAACACTATATGCATTTATATAGCACCTACTCTGTGCCAGGTGCTGCGCTAAGCACTTTACAGATATCTCGTTTGATCCTCATAGCAACTGTGTGAGGTAGGTCTATTATTATTCCCATTTTATAGTTGGCAAAACCAAGGCAAACAGAGATTAGGTGTCTCAGGCAGGGTCACAGAGGTACTAGTATTTGAAGTAAGATTTGAATGGACATTTTCCCAATTTCTGACCCAGTTCTCTATCCACTGCACTACCTGAACAAGAATCTTCTCTACAACAAACTTGACAAGTGATTCTTCAGCCTTTGCTTCAAGATATCTCTTGAGGAGAAAACCTAAACCTCTCCAGGGAATCCCATTCCACTCAGACATAGTTCTGATTATTAGGAAGCTGTTCCTTAAATATAGTCTAAATCTCCATTCCTGGTTCTGTCTTCAAGGGGCAAGCCAAAGAAGTTTAATCCCCCTTCCACAGTGGAAGCAATAAGCCCAGACTCCTGTCTATTGGGTTGGGGAAAATACCACTGAAATAACTTAGCTCATGAGAGAAATTAATGACTTCCTAACATAAATGGAAGAAAGAAAGTAAAATCTTTGAAGGAAAAAGATAAAGCAAACAAGAAAGTCATCCAGCCAGGCAACCAGATCTAATAATGAAATGGTACAGGATGAAATGATGAGCTGGTAAAATGTTTTACTATAGATGAATTCAAACCTGATTGAAAGAGTGTGGGTGTATTTATAATACCGATAAATGCGTATGTGCATATATGCATGTATATATGCATGTAGTATTGTGTGTATCTCGAGATAGAGATCCATATGCATACTATTATAATATGCCAGCATTCGTGGTTTGCATTCTTTCTGTTTTTTCCATAAACAGATTTCATTTATTGGCTTTTTGAGACCTCATTTGGGATTTTCTTGACAAAGATATTGGAATGGTCTGCCATTTCCTTCTCCAGCTCATTTTATAGAATGAGTAAACTGAGACAAACAGGGTTAAATGACTTGCCCAGAGTTACACAGCTAGTAACTGCCTGAGACCAGATTTGAGCACAAGAAGATAAGTATTTCTGACTTCTGTGCACTATAGTACCACCTAATTGCCCAAAAAGGTGTCATTTGGGCCAATAAAGCATTCACTTGCTCCTATACAAAGATACATCTTTTTTTTATTTTCTTAGCTAGAATATCTGACTTGGGTCAGAAAAGAGTTCATGTGCACCAAAAATTGCAAAAAAGTGATAAATAGATGGTGATGATAAATGACAGTAAATTCAGTGTATGAAGTATTTAAAGAGGAGCTATTCAGGTCAATCTAAGGTTTGTTCATACTTAAAACTTTTATTAGCAAATCAGAATAGGAAACAAATGTTAGAAATCTCATAGGATATTTCCTGAGAATTTTAAAGCAGAGCTGAGATTTGAGATTGGGAAATATAGCCCAAGCATTCCTTGTCCTTCTTAAAACATGGCCAAATGAAGCATATGGTCCCCAGATAGCCTGCAGAAAACAGAGGTATCCACCCTCCATTATTTGGCAGGAGCTGGGTTTAGCCAATGTGGAAAATGGAATGTGCTTCATTAACCACATCTCTCACAACTCGTATTTTAATATAAACAAACTAGCAGCATTTAAGATGCAAAATTTTAAAGCTAAGAGTCCAGATGGAAGAGTCCAACATAATATTGATATAATCTTATTGGAGAGCCTCCTAATCATTTCAATGATCTGATTTTAGCCTCTCAAGGTCTTCTCTAGAACCATCTTTATTTTTAAGATATATATATATATATATTCATGTATATGTATATATATTTTATTTTCCCTCTGTTGCATGTAAAAATAGTTTTTACTATTCTTTTTTTCAAGTTTTGAATTCCATATTCTCTCCCTTCTTCTGACCTCTTCTCCCTCATCCCACCCTAGTCTCCCTGCCTTCCTGAGACAATAAACTATTTGATATAGATTTTACATCTGTAACCATATAAAACATTTTTCTATATTAGTCATTTCTGTCCAGAGCTATCTTTCTTAATGTGCATCATCCAGGCCTTCACATAATAATGCAAGCTCCAGATATGCCCCAGTCTTACAATTATTAAAGAATCTGGTAGTCCTTCAGCTAAACTAGATACCAACACCTTCACATGGTACAAGAATGACATCAAGAGTTGTTCTGGCCAAACAAAGCCATCACCTGGTGGCCAGTGATCTCATGGTGACATGTCTTTTCAAGCTTAGCTAGGCTGGTTCTTAGATGAAGGACACACAGCTCTATGCAGAGTCTATACTGAAAGTGTTTTTATGTTGGTATGGTCTGCAAGAACTTTTCATTCATGAACATGGACTTTGAGAATCTAAAGTCCCCTCTGCTCCATAATGAGGCATCAGAAGAGAGATTAGTTTTATAGAACATGAGTTATAGACTTCTATTTTCTTTCCAATATCCAGTCAACCCATTGATAATCTCTAGCCAGTTGCCATTGATATAGGACATAAACACTAAGAAACCATGAAAGGTGGGAAAATTAACTAGATATAAAATTTGATAATTTGGGCAGCTGAGTATGGCTAAACATTCAGTACTTAGGGAAAACAATTTGGGTATCTTCTGTAAAAATTAAAATTAATATACAATAACTTCAAATATTATATTTTATAAGATTTATTAATAATCACTAGAAGTAACAAAATAAAACCATTTGTCTATGGCTAATCTACCTGCTCAAACAGCCCACTCCATCAATGTCCCAACCCAGGAAGGAAAGTGTGCTAGCCACAGAAGACCACCCAATTTATCTCCTGTCTACATCAGCATGTAATGACAGGAAGTCAGTGGGCTCCTGGGAAATGTAGTTCAAAGGCATAAGATTTCCAATTATACATTCCCCCCGACATCCCTTGGAAAAATAACTTCCCTACCAATGCTATTGATTTTTCCTTTCACAAAATATTTTGGCTTTGTATAGACAAAACCACATGAGCATCCCAAGCTACCCAATCATGATCCTATTACTTCAAAGGTCATCAGTGGGCTCAATCCCACTGTATATCAGCCTACCAAGGCTTGCTTGCTGCCCTCACTGAATTCATATATACATAAGGTTTCTTAACGTGTTGCTTTTGTTTTGACCACAGATCACCACTGTTCTTAGCACAGAGCTTGGCACAAAGTCAGTACTAAAAGAAATCCTTTTTTATTCATTCACTACTTAATGGCATAAATTAAAGAAAATGACTTTATGGAATTTATGAATGATTAAATGCTACAGGGGCTAAGCTTAAGAATCAAAATGTCCTATTGAGGAATTTGCCTTCCTTACTTTAACAAATGAATCAAACTCTTATTGCATATTATAATTTATTGGTGTACTTCAGGTTATTCATTTGTAGCATCCTCTCCAGGACTATTTATGCAACTCTTACTCACAATGGTTGTCTAGATCCTTAGAGGGTAACTATTGCTCAGGAGCTCCAAGCAGTAGGCTCCCTATTGATGATCAGTTAGATTTAATTAACTTTTAGAAAAGGCATTTACTAAGCCTTTATAGCGAGGACAATTGTCACAGAAACATCCCCCCCAAACCTGGAACACCCCTTCAGCTTGCACACATAGAACCCTGGGGAGAGTGGGCTCAAACTTAGAGAATATGTGGCTGAAGGGCAAATTTACAAATCATAATATATTTTCTATGTGATATTTTCTGTTTTTATAAGATGACCCAAAGCCCCTCCTAGGGATTCATTCAAATTTTCACCTGGTTTGTGCTTGGTTCACTTTTCAATGAGTAATTAAAATGATATGCCTAGGCTTTTGTGGTTAACTGGTTGTAAGGGAAGAGCACTGGAATGAAAGTCAGAAGAGATAGGCTCAAAGGCTTTACTTATTTACCACTTAATTCTCAGGAGCCTCAGTTTCCATATCTAAAATTGTCCTTGTCCTCCTCAAAGGGTTGTTGTGAGGAATAAATAACATCAAATGTTAAATTGAAATACTATGTGAATATTTACGTAAACCATAAAGTATTACAGTTGTGTATGATAGTACAATTGTTAAACCAGTCATTGAAATTTAATTGTTCTGTTTCCTCATCAGCTAATGTAGGTCAGTGTGATATAATGGCTAGTATCCTGGGCCTGGAGTCAGAAATGGACCTCTGACATCAGCTTTGTGACATGAGCAAGACTCTTAACCTCTCTGAGCCTCAGTTTACTCATCTGTAAATTGGAAATAATAGTATCTATAACACCTACTCACAGAGTAGCTATAAGACTCATATTAGGTACTCTATATAAAGCAAAACCTTCATACTCTAAAAATGTCAATTATTATACATTTTGATTTCCGAATAAAAACACTGAGTAATATTAAAAAAAGTAGAGGCAACTAGGTGATTTAGTAGATTGAGAAGCAGGCCTAGAGATGAGAGGTCCTAGGTTCCAACTTGGCCTCAGACCTGGCTTTCCTAACTGTGTGACCCTGGGCAAGTCACTTAACCCCCTTTGCCAGCCCTTACCACTCTTCTGCTTTGGAATCAATACACAATATTGATTCTAAGATGGAAGGTCAGGGTTTTTTAAGAATAATGATAATATAACAAAAAAAGTCTTTGTTTAGTGGCTGATCTATAGCAGAGGAGTTTATCCAAAAGAAAACACTTCATTCTATAATTTTAAAGTTATGAAAACTGAGTATTTTTTTTCAGTATGTCTTTAAATGTTACTTTACATGCCCTACCTAGAAGCAGGGACTAATCTCCTAGCCTTGAGCCTAATAGGAGAATAATGCTTGTTCAATAGGGGGCATCCATGAACCTTTTTGTAACAGACCTATCTACATTTAGAAAGGGGGAAAAAATAAGCTCAAGTCTTTTGACTACATATTTGTCATCATCCTTTCAGCAGGGGTTAAATTCCCTCAATGAGGCAGGAGCCCTGGAATGTTTCCTATGCAGGCTTGCATGCAACATGTAGAAAACATCCCAGACTGCCTCACTATGTCATTGTTGCTTCTGATAGTACCAGCTGGATCTTAAAATAGAACATACACACAGAATGAAAACTTTAAAGGGTCAAAGCCAAATTCTAAACAAACTGAGTGACAACAAGCACAGACTACATACAGACAGCTGGACAGAGCCACACTTACTTGGGAGAATGGAGCTGAGATGAACCCAGGACTCCAGGAAAAGAAGAGGAGAATAAAAGTGCCTTCTGATGAATTGTCTCCTGGGTATTATGGGAACAGGCATGCTGTTCCTGTTGTTATCATCAGATTTCTGTTTTATCTCTCCTAGGCAAAGGGAAGTAAAGAGCTGAGGTAATTACTCTGCTTGGACAATACCCAAACATGGGGAGGGGGCAATTCCCAAGAGGAGGAAAAACAGTTAGGGGCAACATTTCATTTCCTATGTAAGTCCAAAGCTTGTAAGATTTAATGTAAATGAAAGCAGGTTCTTTGAACCTGTTTCCTGTTGATATAGTTAGACTAGATGATACCATTTGGGTGTGTTGCCTCAGCCAGTGAACTGGAGGATACAAGGTAGCTCAAAAGAGATTATTCTGGAGCATCATTTAATGTATAAACCCATTCTATAACATCTCTCTCTCTCTCTCAAAAGTAATCATCTATCTTCTACTTGAAGACTTTTAGGAAGGGTACCTGCTTCAAGACAGCTCATCCCACTGCTGGACAGCGCTAAATGATAGAAAATGTTGTTTCACTGTATCAAAATATCAACAACATAACTTCCAAGGGAATTCTGGTTTTTTTCTTCTGGAGCAGGAAAGATGACAGCATTCATACATTTAAGGATAACTATCATCTTTTGCCCCCAAGTCTTCTCATCTTTGAGCTAAACATAGGCTCATAAATTCATGAGATTTGGGTGTAGGAAGGAATTTTCTCCTGTCCAAACCCTTCAATTTCTGGACAAGGAAACTGAGGCATTAAGAAGTTAAAGGATTTATACAAAGACACACAGATAGTAAGAAGTAAGATGCAAAACCAGGATGCAAACCTGGGTTACTTGTCTTCAAATTGAGTATTCTTTCCTTGCACCAGTAGATCAGATGAGGGAAGTGCAATAAATTATCTGAATTCTTTCATAAGATTTTTTTTAATATCAGTAGATATTAGAAGGCTATATGTCTTATATGTCTGCTGGAATACAAAGGGTCGGAGCCTGGGGGATCTGGGAAAAGGGGAAAGTGGGCCATTCTGGAATGTGTTAAAAGAGTTGGAAGAAGGAAAAAGATGTGCCCTAGATTTTATGAGTGCAAATTTTTAAAGAAGTCAGAGAAAAAGAAGCAGGGAAATTCCTTCAAGCATTCCTCATATAACATGATTTTCAATCCTTTCATCCTCTTATTTCATTCAGAACAGAAGAGAGAGTTACAAATACAGTCTGACCAATATACTGTAGAGTGGGGCTGTCATCTCCTTGCCTGGATTTTACTCCCTCTTTAACCTCTGCCTTTTCTTCATTAAGGAACAACTCAGCTACTTTCTTCTCCATGAAACTTTTCCTATTTCCTCCACCTTATTCTAAAATTTGTTGTTCTGTCTTTTCAGCCATGCCCAACTACCATTTGGGGTTGTTTTGATAAAGATACTGGAGTGGTTTGCCATGTCCTTCTCCAGCTCATTTTACAGCTAAGGAAACTAAGAGGACAAACAGGGTTCCATGACTTGCCCAGGCACCCACAGATAGGAAGTATCTGAGGCTAGATTTGAACTCTGGTAAATGAGTCTTCTTCAACTTCATGTCCAGGCCTTTATCTATTGTGCCATCTAGCTGCCCAGTTCCAAACTATCAATGCTATGTGGATATGCATAAGTCTCTCTGTGTGTAAATACATATATATATGCATTTATTAACTCTAAGAATAGACTGTAGGTTCATCAGTTTGGGGAGTGTTTCGTTTTTTGTGCCAATCTCTCCAGTGCCCAGCACACGACTTCTATCAATATAGCTTGCATTATTTTTTGCCACTCACACTGATGTATAATTATTAAATCACCATGTAGCTTCCAATGAACTAGACCCCCCAAGTCTATAAACCTGTGAGATGCTGCAGTCATGACTTGTTTATATTGTTGTAAAATAAGTGGCTTTATTTGAACCTAAAAACTAAATTTTCCCCTTAGGTTGTGGTGGAAGCAGGAAGCAGGCAAGAAACCATCTTGCTTTGCTCTGAAAATAGGACCCAGCTTTGTGGGAGAAGCAGAGAAGAAAGAGGAAGCTTGGTGAAAAGAGGACCCATTAGGGACTAACTGCCTCGCCGACTGCTCAGTTCAGTGAGCCAACTCCTCTCTTTCATCAGTCCAGCCAGAGCTGCCTCCCAAGTGAGAACAGATTAGCCATTTAGATCAAACAGTACAGGGAGCCAGGCATGCCCACAGTGACCCCAGCAGCACTATATTAAGATCAGCAGGCTGGCAGCCAGAGAGGGTGTGCCCAAGGACAACTCAGCTGAACATTAGGCTTTCATTCCCTGCTCTTTTCCCCCAGGGGTCAATCCTGGCTGGGAGGCAGGGGAGGGGAGGAGCAGAATGGTATACACTCGTCCTCCTTCCAATATACTTTTCCATAGTCCCCATCAAAGGCAGGTGTCTCCCATTATAGCCAGTGAAGTTCAAGGTCCCTTCTTCCTTTTAATTAAAAGAGATCTCGATTTCCCTTTGTGCCTGAGGTTTTTCAGCTGTAAGTAAGGATTGTGTTAAATATTGTTTTTGAAAATGGATGGTTTCTAGTATTTTAAGCACTATTTAAGTATATGATACCACTATTTCTTGGAGCTGATTTCTCTAAAGGCGGTGGGGAGACATGTATGTTGTCTTCAGCTATATGGAATGAAAGGACACTATGTTAGAGCAAGAACACTGGTTTAGGAATCCCAGTCCCATTACTTAACATCTGTGTGGCCAAAGGAACCAATGAACCAATGGCAAGTGAATAAATTCCTTAACCATTCTGGGTCTCAGTTTCTTTAGCTGTAAATTAAGCATATTATAGATGATTGTAGTAGATCATATCTAAGGTCTCTTCTAACCCCAAATCTTATGAGCTGGGCAGCTGTGTGCTGAGGGAAAATAGCTGCCTACTTTACCTGAAGGGAGCTGTGCATCCCAGTCCTGCCTGGACTCAGGGCAGCCATTGTTGAAAATGAGTAGGGAGGCAACTAAGGATCTCCACAGATTTGTAAAAGTAACGAAAATTCTGCCCGTTGGACTCATTCCTGCCCTAAGGAGAATGACACTTGTACTTATAAACAGTATAATTAGTAAAGGTCTTTTCTCCCTTTAAAGTATGAGCTCCTGAGGAACCATGATTGTCTTATGCTTCAATGTAGCTTTCAGAATTCCAAGCATAGTTCTGGATATATAGTAAGTGTTTTGTCATTTTTCAGCTGTGTCTGACACTTTGTGTACCTATTTGGGGTTTTCTTGGCAAAGATACTGGAGTGGTTTGTCATTTCCTTCTTACGCTCATTTTTCAGAGAAGGAAACTGAGACAAACAGGGTGAAGTGACTTGCCCAGGGTCACACAGGAAGAGGAATCTTCCCAACTCCAGGTCAAGCACTCTATCCACTGTACCACCTGGCTGCTTAGGATGTAATAGGCCCTTGATTCAAAACTAGGGCTTGATTCTAAGCTAGGGCTTCTTCCTAGGTACTCAAATTTAGGGAGTGCTGGCAGTTTTTGTACTCTAGAATCAACTGAACTTCACACTTATTTATCAAGAGTCATTAAAGATGTGGAAATGCCATGTAGCTGTACCCTAAGTGAGCTTCACCTCTCTCTAATCTTTGACCAATCCCAAAAAGCTTCCTAAGGCTTCTCTCTAGACATGCTACCACGATAGTGTCTTTAAAAACTGATTTGACAAAGAGCACAGTCTAAGACTATTTCCCAATATCAAAATTAAGACTCTAGCCCAGTGGTTCTCAACCTCTCAATTTGTAGCAATGATGGACATAATGCATATCAGGTATTTACATTCCGAATCATAACGGTAGCAAAATTACAGTTTTGAAGTAGCCACCAAAATAATTTTTTGGTTTGGGGTCACTGCAACATGAAGAACTGTATTGTGGGGTCACGGCATTAGAAAGGTTGAGAACCGCTGCTCTAGCCTTTCGGTTAATTGATAAGTGAGTGTGAATCAGTTTGTATACAATCTTTTTTAAATATAATTTTGTTTTTTTCATTACCTAAATTTCTTTTATCTTTCCCTTCACCAGAATACCCCCAAATGACAAAGGATATTTGTGGGGAAAAAGAAGAAAAGGAGGAAGAAAAGAAATTAGTCAAAGTGATCCATAAATGGGAAAAGGTCCGAACTATAAATAATATTACATACCTATAGACCTCCCACCTCTGCAAAAGAATAAATCCCTTCTTTGAGGCCATACTTATTCTTTGTAATTCTGCAACATTTTTAATGGTTTATGGTGGTTGTTTTTTTCCCTTTAAATTAATATAGTAGTATAATATATTTGTTTTCTTGGTTCTGACTACTTCAATTTGCATTCATTTATTTGAATCTTTTCAATGATTCTCTGTATTCATCTTATTTGCGGTTTCTTACAACACAATAATATTCTATTATATTAATATATCACAATTAGTCATTTCCCTATTGATTGGCATCTAGTTTGTTGGTTCTAATTCTTTGCCATGAGGAGAAAAAAAGACATGTCACTATAAATATTTTTAAATATAAAAGGAATTTCTTCATATAAAAGTCTCCTTTAGGATATATGGATATATGACCAACAGTGGAATCTCTGGGGCAAAGACTATGAACAATTTAGTCACTTTATTTCCTTCATTACAAATTGCTCTCCAGAATGGTTGATTCATAGCTCTACCAATAATGTATTAGAGTTCCTATTTTAATACAATTCATCCAGCCTTGGTTATTCTTATCTTTTCTCAATGTTGCCAATTTACTACATATAAGGTGGCACCTCAGCATTATTATAATTAGCATTCCTCATGAGTGTCTTGAAATTTTCTTTCACATGGTTAAGAGTTTGCAATTCTTTGTATGAGAATTATTTGTTAATTCTTTTGACCACTTATGTTTTGGGAAATGACTTTTGGCCTTACATATTTTATACATAATCTTAAAGTTACAGAATTTTGGATTGGAAAGGATATTGAGGATCATCTACTTCAAAGATTCTTTACCTGTGGGTCTTTGAACTTGATGTATAGATAGACAGACAGACAGACAGACAGACAGACAGACAGACAGACAGATAGACAGACAGATAGATAGATAGATAGATAGATAGATAGATAGATAGATAGATAGATGGATGGATGGATTCTTGTATGTCAATATAATTAGTTTCCTTAATAATCCCATGCATTTTGTTTTGTTTTTTAAATTATTCCAAGAAGGATTCCATAGGTTTCATCAAATTGCCAAAGGGGACATCTCAAGCCTAAAAAGAAGATTAATAGCCCATGACCTTGTCTAACTCCTAAGGTTTAGATATGAAAACGTTGGAAGTTACTGCCCCAAATTCAAACAATTATTTAGAAGGAGAACTGAGACTCATTTATATAAAGATTATCAGGTGAGTCACCAATCCAGACTTTTTGGAACTGAGACAAAAGACAAGTGACTTTTTACGAGGGTAGAGTGATACCAGGCAAAACTCCTCTAGGAGTTCAGACTCAGAAAAGGCAATATGGTAGAGTGGACATAACCCTGGATTTGAAGAAAGAAAAATGATTGAGGTTCAAATCTTGGCTCTGTCATTTAGTAGCTATGTGACCTTGTAAAAGTCACTTAAGTTCTCTAGGCTTCTGTTTCCTCACCTATAAAATGAAGGGTTGGATGAAATGTTGTCAGAGATTCCTTCCAGCTCTGTGATACTTTAAGGAAGAAAGAAGATCCTCCTCCTAAAATAAATACAAACTTTGCCTAATTCAAGATTTTGCCTAAGAACTCTTCTAAATCTAAGCTCAGTCATTATTAATCTGTCTCTCAACTGCCCAAAAGAGAACATGGAGAAAGAGGGTGGAGTGTTGTAAATCTCAGGTCCAGGGTTGTGCTGGGGCCAGCAAAAATGAGCTCTTGAACTGATTATTAAATCTTCAGGATGAATATTTACATCTCAGAAATAATAAATGCTATAAATCATCGACTTATTATTTTGTTGATTGTGTCAACTTAATATAGTTTAAAGAAAATATTCATAATTCAAGTTAAATTTAAAAGTGACATGGGGGTACATGGGGGTGGGAGGGGAAAGAGCTGGTTGTTAAATATTTACCCTACTGAAAGCCCTCTCTGTACTTATTAGGTAATGTAGTAGAAAGAGGATAATCATTCTTTTCCATTCTCTACTCAGGAAATGCCTTTTCTATTTTTCTGGCAACAGTGACAGGGAGACTATCCTCCCAAACTTGCTCCCAAAGCTAAATTCATGTTCAGTTCCAAGAAGGCAGCTGCTCACCCCTAACCAGCCACCCAAGTGTGGCAGCAGCTGAGAGCCACACATAAAAATATGTTCCAGGGGAGACATAGGGACATCTCCCTGCACTAGGGAAAATGTCTGGAAGCATACATAACCTCTAAACTCCTGATGCAGGGTGGGATTGGAGCAGCTGTGTCAAGAGGCATTTGGCTCCGCCCTCAGTAAGATTGGGATTTTAAGTCCCAACAACCCCTCCCTAAAACCTACGGAATTGTTCCCCATAAAGGTTAACAAAAGAACTGTGAAATTTATTAATAACTATTCCCCAATTTCCCCAATACATAAGGTCCAAGCTGATTATATTAAAGGCACTTTAAGAAGACACATGAAACCATGAGAGTACTATCTAATATAAGGATTTTTTTTTCTGGGATCCCCAAATCCTCTCAAAGGTCTGTGAATAGATTTCAAGGATTGCATGGACTTGGATATTTGCTTTGAGTTTTGTGAAACTCTTCATATATATTAAATAATTTGCTTCTCCAAATAACCCCTATAACAGAGATTTTATTATTATTCTTACTTTACAAGTTTGAAAATTGAGGCATCTAGGAATTTGGGCCAAAAATTACTTGACAAATATCATAAGTAAGTATTTGAGGCAGGATTCAAATTCAGATCTTCTTAACTCTATATCCTATGCTCTATCCAATGTACATCCCAGCTATCTAGTGAAGGAAAAGTCACATATTTATTTTGATGCAACTGGTTTCTTTTGTAAGTTTACATATTTATTTCATGCAGTTAAAAACTTTATTCTGAGAAGAGATTATAGGCTTCAGCAGACTATCAGAGGTCCATGAAATTTTGAAAAAAGATTAATATCTCCTGCTCTTGTGTGATAAAACTACAGATTCAGTGTTCTAAGTCAGAGGTATCAAACTCAAATAGAAATTATTTCCTACTGGCCATATTGCCTTAGAAAACCATAAATTCAAAATGGTAGAATTCAAAAAGCAACCCAGCCAAACTCTCTCAAAACCCCACTCCAATACAACTTTAAAATAATGACAAATCAAATTTTGAAATGTCAGAGCCAACAAAAGGTCAGAATGAGATACTTTTTCCAATCTAGGACAGCTTAGGAGGTCAAAAAAATAAATCTGTGACACCAGGGTAGAGACCTATCCAGTGTCCACAGGTGCAGCACCAGTGGTGGGCCATAAAGGAGCAGCAACAACAATAACTTCAAGAGCTCTCAGACTGAAGATGTTCTGGATTGCAATTCCAGGATGGAGAGGCATTCCTGTGATCAGTCATAAGGTAGCAGGAGATCTGGTCTCTGTTTCAAAGCAAAGAAGATCACTGCTACTTGTAGCTAAAGGGGAGAAGATGACCTTCCTGGTTAAAGACCAGAGTACAGACATCTCTCTAGGTCACACCATCTTGGAAGCACCAAAAATGTATAGACTCCCACAACTAGCTCAGAAAACAGCAGCATGAAAAAGTACTTGAGAGTATCTTTTGTCCCCAAGTGAACAGAGCCCAATGTTCACATAAAGTTCAAAGTCAAGAAATGGGCTAGAAAATCACCAGACATCATAAAAAAAAAAGATTTTGACAATTAAAGTTACTACAATGGCACAGAAGACCAAAATAAAAATTCAGAAGATGATAACAATATGAAAGCAGCTACAGCCAAAATCTCAAAGAAAAAAAAATGGACCTGAGCCTATAAAGAATTCTTCGAAACATTAAAGAAAGAGATGAGAATAATAGAGGAAAATTAGAGAAAGAAATGAGAGTGAAGCCAGAAAGCTATAAAAAGAGAATTAATGGCTTGGTAAAAAAAAAAGGGGGGGGAATATGGTTTTATGTAAGAAAAAGGCATTATAACCTATCCAGCAAAAACTGAGAAGTAAAAATGGATGTTTAATGAAAAAGAGGACTTTTTAAAATTCCTAATGAAAAGACCAAGCTAAAAACAACATTTAATATTTAAACACAAGAGTCAAAAGAAGCATTAAAAGGTAAACATGAATGAGTATTCATAAGGATCTTAATAAAGTTAAACTGTTTACAATCCTATATGGGAAAAGATACATGCAACTCCTAAGAACTTTATAATTATTGGGGAAGTAAGAAACCTTCATAGATGAGAGGCATAAGTATGAGTTGATTATGCTGAGAAGAACAAGAAAGAGGGATGTACTGGGAGAAAGGGGAAAGGAAAGGTAGGATGGGAAAATTTTTCTTACATAAAAGAGCCAAGCAAGGAAAAGTTTTTAAAGTGAATGGAGACATGGGAGATGATGGGGAATGCCCAAACCTTATTCTCTTCAGAATTGTTTTTAACAATTGTGTGTGTGCATACTCAGTTGGATATAGAAAACTATCTGACTCAACAGGGAAACAGAAGAGGAAGGGGATACAAAATAAGGAGTGAATATGATAATAGGGAGGATAAATTAAGGGAGGCAATGATCAGAAGCAAAATAGACTTTTGAGGAGAGACAGGATAAAAAGAGAGCAAAGGATAAATATAAGAAAATAAGATAGAGATTATGCAGTAATTTTAAGTTTGACTGTGAATGGTATGACCTTACCCATAAAATGGAAGTAGATAGTAGAATGAATTAGAAATCAGAATCCAACAATGTGCTGTTTGTAAGAGACATACTTGAAACAGAAAGACACACAAAGTGTTAAAATTTAAGGCTGGGGCAGAATCTATTATGCCTCACCAGGCGGGGAAATACTTGTGATCTCAGACAAAGAAAAAGTAACCTAATTAAAGGATATAATCAAGGAAACTACCTTTTTAGAACGTACCTTAGAAAATGAAGCATATCAAAAAACTTACAGTAATTTTCTCTGATAAAGGCATAAAGATATAAAAAACATATGTTTCTCATATCATTTCTCAAATATGTAGGGAACTGAGTTGATTTTTTTTTAAATAAGAGCCATTCCTCAGTTGACAGATGGCCAAAGGATATGAACAGGTATCTTTCAAAAGAAGCTGTCTTCTAGCTAGCTAGCATTTCTATCTATAGACACATGAAAAAAAGCTCTGTATCACTACTGATTAGAAAAATGCAAATTAAAATAGTAATGATATAGAACATTTATTTTTTTTTCAGAAATTAAAAAAAAACATGGGAAGACCTTTATGAACTGATGCAAAGTGAAGAGAGAAGAACTGGAAGGTCATTGTGCATCAATCCATGATAAATCTTGATTGAGTTTAACGGTTTGGGTGAAAATAAACAAACAAAAAGAATAGATAGCCTTTACTTGTGCGGAAAGAAGTAATAGAATGCAATGGAAAGCACATTGGTTATAAAGTCAAATGATCTGGATTCAAACTTTGCCTTTGACAAAGTGTAACTTTGGGCAAGTTGCTCAATCTTCCTTTAGTCTCAATTTTCATATCTGTAAACTGAGGGAATTAGGGTTGGACAAGATCTTGGGTGTCAAACTCACCACAGTTCCTAACACTCCCAAGTATATGCTGAACCAGATTAAAATATAATGAGGAAATATTTAACAAAATAAATAAAATCATAATAAAACAAATTAAATAAATATTAATTATGGTTTTCAAAGTCAATATATGATATACAAAATTATTTCTATTTGAGTTTGATAGCTTTCAACTGGAAAGCAGGTCTATGAAGTCCCTTCTTTCTGTATCTTTTAACTTTAGACCTGGAAAGGATAGTCGTAGTAGTAGTAGTAGTAGTAGTAGTAGTAGTAGTAGTAGTAGTAGTAGTAGTAGTAGTAGTAGTAGTAATAGTAGTAATAGTAGTAGTAATAGTAGTAGTAATAGTAGTAGTAGTAGTAGTAGTAGTAGTAGTAGTAGTAGTAGTAGTAGTAGTCTCTCGGTAACCGAGGATGACGATTGTCTTTGTGCGTTTTCATCTATGATAGATGAGTTGGAATATGCTATCCTGCTTAAAAACTCATTCCCTAGTGCAGGCTACCAAATTATCCTTCTCTTATTCTTGTTATTTCATGTGCCATCTCTAGCCTCTATGCCTTTGCCCACCTCTTGATGTAGCTCATCTTACTATACTCCCTCCTTCCCTATACATCTTAGAATCCAGTTTCCTTTAAAAACCTACCTCAGGGGCCACCTTCCATAACAAAGTCTTTTTCTAATCCCTCCTATCTCTAGCTATTAGCATTCTTCACCATCACCCCCACCTCCCACCCTGAAATTGCTTTATAATGTTTTGTATATTTACTTATCTCTCTTGGCCATGCTCTGTCCCCACTATGAACTGAAAGTTCTTTGAGGGTAGAGAATGTTTTGCTTTTCTTTCCTGAGTGTCTAGGAAAGTGCCTGGCACATCCTAGGTGCTTATTAGTTTAGTTTAGTTTTGTTTTTCCAATGGAATCATTGAATGGAAGTCATTGAAAGACCAGGATGAATTTTCTTCAGCATTGGAACACAGCTCATCTAAACAACTTCCTGTTCTTTAGTTTTAGTGGACAGATCCCTCCATCTTTTCCAGATGACCATTCAGTTAGTTAAACAAACATTATGTATCTACTATAGATAGGGCACTACATTAGGCACTAGACATAAGACAAAACTCTCTACCCTTAAGAGATTTATAATCTACATGGAGAAAGGCAGCAAAACATGTACAGAGATAAGTCAATACAAAATATAATCAAAGCAATTTCAAAGGAAGTACTAACAACTCAGTGGTCTCTAAGGTCCCTTCTAGCTTGAAAATCTCATATTCTCTGAACTGGAACAGGAAAGACTTCATGGAGGTGTTACTTGAGCTGTGCTCCTAAGGGGTGGAGGTCAAGGAGGAGATCACTCAAGGTACAAGTTGGGGTACAGCCTATAAAAGATATTGACAGAAGATGGAACATTACATATGGAGAACAGAGAATAAGCCAATTTGGCTGAAACTGTATTTTACGGGGAATAATGAGAAATCACTTTGAACAATCTTCACTAAATCCTGCTTCAAGAAATTCTACGGGACACTTATATAAGAGGCATAGAGAAAATGTAGACAGTAGAACAAATGGTCGTGAATTTGGTAGCAGAGGCAGAGCTGCTAGGTCTATGGTTACAGTAAGAGAGGCATTTGGTTTAAAATACTAATAAAACAGTAATGTTCATTTCCTATATTGTGCTGTATTTCCTAATTACTCTCCCAAAGGACTATACAGGGAGAGGGAGAGAGGGAATGCAAACCTCCCAGCATTCATTTGTATGTTTAGATAAAGTGTGATTAAAAAGCAAACCCAGCACACATTTCCCCCGAAACTCCTCTTACTTCAATGGACATTTCTGATGTGCACTGAATGGAATCGCTTAGAAAAATTATTAGTTCAGCTTGAAAGTAATTGCCACTTATTTTGTTTATAATGCCGGCTCTTCTGGTGACATCAGATTAGACTTAACTGCATCCTGTTTTGATGCTAACTAATATTTGCCCTAATACTGAGCATAAATAAGTAGGAATTTCTCCTGAGACAAAGCAGATATTACATCTTTAATGGAACCTAATAGGCAAAGGCAAGTCAATTGCCCTGCTATGGGATTATAATTATGTGAGCTGTTTCCCCCCCCTCCTTTTACATTTAACGAACAGGGAAGAGCACTTGAAGCCATTAGGCTTTCTCCAGGAACACCGAGTAAAAATAAAACAGCCCTTGTGAGAACTCCATCGTCATTAATTCCGGAAGGTGACGGCGTGAACACTCCCTCAAATGCATCTCTTTTCCCAGAGCTTCCCGGTAAGTGTCTGATTCCACAGGCTTCTGGCAGGAGGGCAACATCAATAGGGATTGTGTCTCAGGGAAGACCTTAGAGCAGGAGTCCTGGGACACTGTAGTTATGGACAGACTGCCAAGTTGAGCCATGATCACTGAAGCTGTATTGTTTGGTCTTTCTCTGGGTCTTGTGTTCAAAACGGGGAACATGTTACAGTGGAAAGAACATCAGATTTTGAATCAGGAAACTTGGACTCAAATCCTGCTTGCATTACTTACTACCTGTACGACTAGGGGCAAGTTATTTAAACTCCCTGAGTCTGTTTATTTGTAAAAGAAAGATAAGGTTGACCTAAATGCCCTTTATAACAATGATCCTATGATTCTCTTCTTCTTTATCTTTTGAAAACCCTGACCATCTGTCTTAGAATCAGTACTGTGTATTAGTTCTAAGGTAGAAGAGTGATAAGGGCTAGGCAATGGGGGTTAAATGACTTGTCCAGGTTAAATAGCTAGGAAGTATCTGAGGCTAAATTTGAACCCAGAACCTCCCCTCTCCAAGCCTGGCTCTCTATCCACTGAGTTTCCTAGCTGCCCCTTTATGATTCTCTTCTAACCATTGCTACTGATATTTGGTTGAGGCCACAAGGGCTGACAACTTATGCCAATTCTGGTCTTTTATCTGTTCTTATAGTTTGTGCTGAGTTCATTGCTCTGAAGTTGCCTCAGTTCTCAACAAAAGTCATTCTATGAACTCTCACATTCATAGGCTTCTCAAAACCCACCCTGGCTACTTTGGGGACAATTCTATTTTTTGTTC
Source organism: Monodelphis domestica (assembly GCF_027887165.1). NCBI lineage: Eukaryota > Metazoa > Chordata > Mammalia > Didelphimorphia > Didelphidae > Monodelphis > Monodelphis domestica. The sequence goes on from NC_077227.1 coordinate 73,803,402, forward strand.
TAATCTTGAGTTTTCCCTATCTCACAAGGGAAGTAAAGAAAGTCCCCACTGTACAACATATATCAAAACTGGAACAAATGGTTTATTCCCACCTACAAAAAGTAATTCTAAGCAATAAACTCACAGGTTGCTAAGAACAGACTTCAGTAACATCACCAATCAGTTGGGTGGGTATTCAAGCCTCAGGAAAGCACAGGATTTTTCCAAGACTGATAATTAGTCATTGAACAATTCACTTCAATGGGGCACAAGGCAATCAAATACCAAGAGAACTATCTTTTTAGAGCCTACTTCTCTTATTTCCAACATTTCCCCAAATTCCAATATACTGCTGTTTCTGTCATCACAACCACTCTGCAGAAGCTGTCCTCACCAGCACTTACAAGACATCCAGGATAAGCTAATGTCAATGGGGTTGACACTAGGGAAGAGTAAACACAGAGGGAGAGATGAGGCAGCCAGGGTACCCCAGAAGAGACCGGATTCCACCTGATGAATGGAGCTCTTACAGAGCCTAGTCCCACCATTATGTTGGTGAAGAGGACACCATTCTTCCACCTATCCTCACCTCTATATGTATTTACGTCTTTACTTCTTAATGACCTTCACCAAGAGACCCATCAGCCAGAATCTGACTCTCCTACCCTGGTTTGGTTCCCTATATCAGGGCTTCACCCAGAAGTTATAAATGACTGGAAACAGGCAAAGGATGTCTATACCTGCTTAGGTTTCCACTCAGGCCCCAAAGAGGACAGTAGAAAATATTTGTGCATTAGCTGATGAGAGGATTCATGCACTCAATTAGAATGTCTTAAGAAAAGTATAATTAATAATAATTATTATTATTAGGGGGCAGGTAGGTGGCCCAGTGGATTGAGTGCTAGAGATGGAAAATCCTGAGCCCAAATCTGATCTCAGACACTTCCCACCTTTGTGACCCTGGGCAAGTCACTTACCCCATTGCCAAACCTTACCACTCTTCTGCATTGAAACCAATACACAGTTTCAGTTCTAAGATGGAAGTTAAACATTTTTCAAAATAATAATAATAATAATTACTAGCATTTATGTAGTAATTTAACATTTTCAAAATGCTTTAAAATATCTCATTTTATCCTTACAATAACCCTAAGAAGTAAGTGCTTTATCCCCATTTTACAGATAAAGAAACTGAGACTGACCAAGGTTGAGTGATTCGTTCAGGATCAGACAGTTAGGAAGCATGTGAAGTCTATATTGAACTCAACTCTTCTTGACTTGAGGTCTAGTACTCTATCCACCACACCGCTTAACTGCCATTAGAGGTGCTACACTCTCTTAGGAATATGAGACATGGTCCTTGGGGAGAGATCAATGATTCATCCATCCAACTCAGACTTTTGTCTCTGACTGTGACCCTGTGAACAGTGAGGAATAGGTCCTCCTACTTTAAGTGCATTTTATCTGCCTACTCTCTATATAAAGCATATGAAGTTTTATGGGATGAGATGGATGCAAGACACACAGGATGGTTGCAATTTGCATCATTGGAGGGAGTCCAGGAAATCGCAGCTCCATTGGAGTATATGAATAAAGTACTTTTGATAGTGGTAGCCAATGGTAATAGAATTCACAAAGACCATTAATTCTCCCTCCTCTGGGGAGTGGAAGGGCAAGAGGATACCTGAGTCATCCAAGAAAATCTGAGGAGCTGGGATCTTCAAAATGATCACTCCCTGATTTTGGAAACCAGCTGTTATTTTTGTTTTGCAAATGAGCCAAGAACTAAAGGCATCCCAGGTTTGCAACACTTAGGATTTGTGCAGCCTTTAGCAAATTATTTCACTCTCTGAGTGTTCTGATCTGTCTGTAAAATGGGGATAATAATATCTTCACTACCTATCTCCCAAGGTTATTTCAAAGACCAGATGAGCTAATGTCTGAAAAGTGCTTCACAAGCTGTCTAGTGCTAGAATAGTAACAACTCCCATTTAGAGAGATGGCTGAAGTTTCTAAAGCACTTTTCTCACAATAGTCATAAGAGATAATGTTATAGGTGTCTGTTGTCATTATTTTTTATTAATTATTATTTTATTGTCATTATTATAATCTATTACATAGACTAATAAAATATAATCCAAAAAGAGCCATAGAAATAAATTAGGAGTCTGCTTTTAGAAGCTTCAAGGAACTGACAAAATGCAGAAAGACTTCCAAGAAAAAGATGATGCCCACCATTGAGGCCATGTGGTCACTAGTGAGACTAGACCCAAATATAAACTTATAACAATGATGAGGAAGCCAAGTTTCACTAAAGGGTAGGGCCTAGAGCCACAGAGGACTCCTGGATGAGACTGAAGTGAAAATAATAAACAAAAATTATGTGCCAGACAAACAAATATGTAACAAGACATTCGCTAAGTCCTCTGGGCTTAAAGATGTTTATATACATGCTCCAGTTTCCATTCAGTCCCCAGAAGGGAAGGCAGAGATTACCTGTGTATTAGGTGATGGGGGAATTCATACACTCAAAAAGAATGCCCCGAGTAAAGTATAATTAATAATAATAATTAACATTTATGTTGGTCTTTAAAGTTTACAAAGAGCTTTACAAATATCTCATTTTATCCTTAAACTAACCCCAAAAAGTAGATGCTATCATCCCCAATTTACAGATGAATTTCATATTTTTCCTATTATTTTATATATTTTGTTCTCTCCTAACCTTTGTTTCTAATGAAATCTACATAGGAGCCCTAATTGTAGACATACGAAGGACTTTAGTGGCCATATGATCCAAATTCCTAATTTTACAGGTGAGGAAATAGACCCAAGCAGGTGACTTTTCCAAAGTCATACAGGTAATATGCATCAGAGGCAGAGCCTGAGTGTAAATCCTCTCACTCTTTCCCCTATTACACTCTGCTAAGGTTCTATTTTAATGTCTCATCATGAAATAGAGATGAACCTCTGCCCTCCAAGCCTGTGTCAGCTCAGAGAAAACTCTTAGAGATCTTCCCAAGATGAAAAGGCTTTGGGTTCTAGCTGGGAACAATCTTCATGTCTGGCATCAGAGTACCAAACTAGCTAAGTTTGGAGAGACATACTCAGAGGGTTAGATACTAGGTAATGAATATTCTGGGCATGCTTAACAATTCATAAAAACTATCTATTATAGTAGATCAGCAAAGAGAATGCCTACCCTACCGAAATCATCAGACTGTGGAGTCTTGGATCTAAATGAAGGTTCATTTTAAAAACAGTCCAATGTTACATTCAGAACAATGGAGGAAAGGATTTCTGTAGCCTGCTCACAAAGAACTAGGAACAGCAGAGCATCCATTCCTTCCAGTTGCCTTGTGGTAAGCAGTTAGTCATCCTAGTTTGGAATTCCAGGAAGAACTAGTGTAATAAAGCAGGTGAGGTAGAAAGAAATAGTCAATCAGAAATAACTAAATGTATTTCTACTCTTTCTCCCCCATCAATTTGAGGAAAGAAATTGTACTTGTATATGTATGTTTTATATGAATGTAAATGCATCCTCAGACACTAGCTGTATGACCCTGGGAAAGACACAACCCATTTTGCCTCAGTTTTCTCATCTGTAAAATGAAGTGGAAAAGGAAGTGGCAACATGCTCCAGTATTTTTGCCAAGAAAATGTCAAATGGGGTCATGAAAAGTCAGACTAATCAATTAAAGAACAACAACAACAACAAAAAACACTGACAGTGTTATGTGGGATGAGTTATAGAAGAGATGGGAAATTTGGTGAAGGAGAGAGAAAGTAGAGTTAGAGTTGATACCAATATATTAAAGCTTGGAGAGTGGGGAAATTATGTTATCATTCTCATAAATAGCAAAGTTCAAAGAAGGGGCTACCCTAAGAAGAAGGATGAGTCGGGATTCAGACATGTTCACTTTAAGGTGACAATAGGACATGCATGTGGAGATGTCAATCAGGCTGCTGGAAATAGAGAATTGAAGTTCACAAGAGAAGTTAAGGCTGTACAGAGGTGTTAATTGAAACTCTGAGATTGGATATGCTTACTGACAGAAGAGTGTGGAATGAGGACAGAGGGTAAAGGATTGGGCTTTGCATTGCAAAAGGTCTGCATTTTGAGGACTAGAAAAAAAAGTGAACCCATCAAAAATACAGAAGGCTGTTCATCTATTTTGCAAGAAATTAGACCCTGAACAAAAATTAGAAAATATCTTTCCTTCTCATTTTTTTTTGCAGAAGTGGGAGATTACAGTAAAGGTGTAGATAACTGGATATACTATGGAACTCAAATGATGCATCATGGTTATTTTTTGTAAACTGATTTCTTGCCTCTATTTTTTTATTTTTTTGACTCAATAGGTAAAGGAAAAATATTCAGAAATTACAGTGAGGCAACCCTCCCCAAAATCAATAAGAATTTAAAATTAAAAGAGGCATACAATGTTTTGTGAGACCCCTATGCCCATTTGCTGTGGGTACCATTCATCCCCTTCATGCTTTCTTTAGTTTCTCTTAATGAAAGTACCGGGAAGGTGGTTAAGAGGAACTGCCATTGCTAAGTGATTGGAACAGTCCTCTGAATTTAATAAAGAATTTGGCTTGGGCATGAAGTTGCTCTAAATAAACTTGCCAAGCTAAGTGTCTTTCAAAAGGTTCTCAAAAAGTCAGGAAGGCAGAGTTTAGTGGCAAAAAGAAATCATTTTAGAGCACTATGCACAGGATAGATAGCACATAACCTCAGTGAAATACTGATTTTAACATTAAAGTGCCTTAGAAATTGAGAGATCTGAGTTCTAATCCAGGTTTAACTACTAATTAAAAGAAATACAAATTCTATCTTGGAGGTATCTATTAACTTGGAGGTATCTATGAAGAAATCAGGTGAAAAATAAATTACCCAAACACCAAAGGTTTCTTACACATCAGATAGCTCTTTCTGACAAACTGCTCTTGGATAGCCATAGTTACAGTGTTACAGATTTAGCATGATCCTGAGAAGCAACAACATGCTAGGTATATGTATCCAATCTTTGCTTGGAGATTTCCAATGAGAATGGACCCATTATATCATGATGCAGTCCAATTCCCTTTTTAAGGAATTCTAAGTGTTAGGAAGTTGTTTTCATTTTTGTTGTTCTTTACTTCAAATCTAAACCAACTATTTTGCAATTTCTACCTGTCATTGCTCCCAGTTCTCCTCTCTAAGGCCAAACAGAACAAGTCTAACACCTTTCCCATATTGTAGCCCTTCAAATATTTGGAAAGTTATTATACCCCACCTAAACCTTCCACTCCCCAGGTTAAACATCAATTGTTTCAAGTAATCTTCATACAGTGGCACTATCACTTCCATTATCCTAAATACTGTGCATTATTTAATGCAGTCTGATTATAGTAACATTTTTAGGTACCAAGTCTCATTGTCAATTCTTACTATTCTTAGAGTCCACAATACCCCTTTGATCTTTTTTCAGGTGAATTATATGGTCTACCTATGCTGCCTCCCATGGTACTCAACTCAAATATATAATTGAATTTTATAAATGTACTAAGCCAAAAAATGCACAACATAGTAAATATCTGGTATTTTCTATATCTTTTAGTCAATGGAGTGAAGGCAAAGATGCAGATCATGAGAGTCCAGTGGTTCTCAAACACTTTGTATTCAAGCACTCTTTATATTCTAAAAAAAAAAAAACTATTGAGAAAACAAAGAATTTTTGCTTATAATGATTATATATACCAATATTTTCCATATTCAAAAGGAAAACTGATTATTTTTTAAAATACTCATTAATTCATGTTTAAATAACAATAAATATATTCCATATATTGCTGTATTTTAGGGAAAAACACAACTATTTTTCTGAAACAAAGTGAATTTAAAAATGGCTTTGTTTTGCCCATTTTTATACATTTCTTTAATGTTTAGCTAACATCAAATTCTAGCTAGATTCTCTTATCTGCTTCTGCAATCAATCTCTTATGCTGTTTTATTTTGGCTGAAGTATAGAAAGAAAATCTGACCTAACATATTAGCAACTGGGAAAAAGATGAATATTAATAGGCAAATAACATCTGAGTATTATCAAATAGTTTTGACCTTCTGGACCTCCTACAGGGATGTCAGGGGTCTCCAGGAATCCTAGGATTGGTTCCATGGGCCATATTTTGAGAATTACTGCCAAAGTACATCACCTCTGAAAACCTACCTGTCTCTTAACTAATAATGCCGTCATTGGGGATACCCAAAATGCATGTGGAGATCATTTGTAGATAAATTTTAGAGATGAGAAAGTAGACATGATTCTTCCATACTACCAAAGCCCAGGATTATTTACACATCTTTGATACTTTCCTTCCTCTGAGACCTGGCTAATTAATCATTGAGTGAAGTAGCCTTCACTACCTTGCTTTCTCCAGCATAGATCTCTGCGATGTACAACTGGTCCAATCCTATGGCTTTTTCTGTCTCTTTTTTTCTCTTTAACACCATTTCTATCTCCTCTATGAGCACATCTGAGATGACTCTACTATCAAAACTGCTTATATGTTAAAAAAAAAAAACAACTTTGCTTATAGTGAGGTTTTCCTTTCATTCCTGTTTCTGTATTGCAATGAATTCAAGGCACCAGACCCCCAAATAATGAAGAGTTCATTGATCTGTTTATATGTATATAGTAAAGAGGAAAGGGTGAACAAAGAGACATTTGATCAGTTGAATCATCCAGTATTCTTGATGAAATTTGAGGATGTAAGGGCATTAGCCTCCAGGGGTGCCATATACAGTCCAGAACTAGAGCTGAGAATAGCAGAAATGATAAACTGCCCCCTGGGTGTGGATTATCCTGTGCCTTTTCTCCATTTATTCATTGAAGTAGATGAACAAGAGATAGAGAGTTTTTAAATTCAGTTAAGATGAGTCAGTTCATTACTTGGTTGTGAGGGATCAGCTCTGGAGAAACGATGCTATTCTTGAGGAGGTTCTGAGTGCTTGAGGACTTATTGGTCACCTTTCCACTTGTACCTTGTACAAGGAAGAACATGAAGGGGGAAGGACTTCAGTCTCTTCCCTTCCTCATCAGCAATATCATGCTGCAGCAGAAGCACATAGCTATAGGACATATGTGTTATACACACACTCAGGCAGAATTCAAGGCCACTAGAGTTCTGGATGTCAAAGGAGACATTCTGAATTCCCTAGGCAAAATAGGATCTAGCTTTCTAATAGAGATGGAACATTTCTGAAACAGCATCCACTTGGCAGATTACTTCATGGATGTAACTCTAACCTTACTATGTCCCATACACAAAAGGTGTTTAATAAATGCCCGATGAATTGAATTACATCTTCTCAGAATGGTCCACTATAAGGTAACATATCCATTCTCCAATAAACTAGTCTGTTTCCTGTTGGCCTCTGGAGGGTCTCTCGAATTAGTACACAGCCTCATGATGGCTTTCCCAAGCTCAAAGGCTCAGATTCGCTTTAATTCTCTGCTTCATTTGGCTAAACTTCATCACCTCATCACCTCATTCTGTGGCTGTATCTCTGTAAGCACAGCCACAGTGGACAAGACTGAAACATCCTATCCATCTGGTTCATCACTGTTCATCTATTGACTGCTGCACTCTATAACAGGAACCCAAAGTCTTTAATCAACCTGGGACAGCCTCTAAAAAAGGGCAGATTTTTGGATCCTACACTAATTTGGCAATGCATAGCATTCCTAAAAGGAGATAAAATGAAACAAAAGCTAAACTTAATTTTAGTCCAATCTTTTTTTTTTTTCCCAAATGCAACATATCACTGAGTGCATCCATATTTCTGGCTTAGTCTACAGTATCATAAATGTCTTCAAATTATTATTATTTTAAAAATCTAACTTCCTGATTACTTTGGCAAGCTGAAGTATATATATATATATATATATATATATATATATATATATATATATATATATATATATATATATCCACGACTTCTTGTGGTGTACTTCACATAGTATAAGGCTAGTAGATAACCATGATGATAATAGTATATCATTTTCAATCTTTAATTAATGTAGCATAATTACACACAAAGTAGAGAAAGAATTATCATATATAAATTATATCTTATAATATAATTTTATTCTCCTAAAATTAGTGTTTCATAGTGGAAGGAGAGCTAATCTTGAAGTAAAGAGTAGACATGAGTTCAAATCCCACCTCTGACATATTGTCTGTACTACTGTAAATAAGTCACTTAACTTTGGGCAAGTCTTACACTGTTAATTGCAGAGCTAGCATCAGTCTACATCAATGTAAAAAGGTTTCCTTACTGGGAGTTCTCTATCAGTGGAATCATAGGTTTATTAGAAATAAAAGAGTGGAGAAGCCATGGCAGATTAGAGGCAACACAGTGGAACTCTCTCAATATTCTCCAAACAACTTTAAAATAACGCCCCAAATCAAATGTTATAATAGAAGAGCCAACAAGAGGTCAAGGTGAGACATTTTTTCTGTGCCTAAAAAATCTTAGGAGGTCAATAGGAATAGTTTGTGACCACATATACAGCAGTAACAACAAACACAGGAGCAGCTTCAGGAATTTACAGCCCAGTGTTGATAAAGGAGTTGGACAACTGATCAGAAAGAGACTAGAGGGGATTCTTTTCTGCCATTGGGGATAGCTGGCATTAATTAGAAACTCTATTGCCCATACACAGCTCTGGGTCATGGTTCCAGGAAGAAATGAGTGCTTGTGATTGACCACAAGAGATAAGGGACTCTGGTCACAGATCTAAGGCAGAGAGGAGCATACTACTTGTGGCTATAGGAAACCAGGGGGCCTTTATAGGTAAAGACCGGAGCATAAACTAAGAGAACAGTGAACACACCTCTTCCCAGATCACACCTCTTTGGAAGCACATAAAACTTGTACACTCCAAGAACTAGCTCTAAAAAATAGTAGCACAAAAAACTTTGAAGCTTTTAAACAACACTTCCCCATTCCCCAAGTGAGCAAAGCCCAACTTTAACATAAAATCCAAAGTTAAGAAATACACTAAGGGAATGATCAAATAACAAACAAAAAATACAGAATTTGGTCACTATGGTGGCAGGGAAAACAAAGACACAAACTCAGAAGATAATAATGTAAAAAACAAAGCTGCAAAGAAAGCCTGAAAGAAAAATTCTAATGGGACCTAAATCCAAAAAGAATTCATGGAAGAATTAAAGAGATAAGGACGGTAGAGGAGAAACTGGAAAAAGAAATGAGAGTGATGTGAGAAAATTATGAAAAAAGAATTATCAACTTGGTAAAAGAGGCACAAAAAATACCTAATGTTAAAAGAGGCATAAGAGATCATTGAAGAAAAGAAATTCTTAAAAAGCTGAATAAGTCAAAGAGAAAAGGTAGTACAAAAGTTCACTGAACAGAAGAACTCCATAAAAAAAATAATTAGACAAATGATAAAAATAGTACAAAATCTCACTAAAGAAAAGATTTCTTAAAAATTAGAATTGGATAACTAGAAATAAATTACTCTATAAGATATCAAGAAACAAATAAAAGAGATAGAAAAATGAAGAAAATAGAAGAAAATGTGAAATAGCTGATCAGAAAAATAGCCCAACCTAAAAAAATAGATTGAAAAGAATTAATTGGACTGCCTGAAAGCCATAATCAAAAAAAGAGCCTAGATATCATACTAGGGAGATAAATAGCACAGTGGAGGAGGAAATAGGGGAGTGCAGTGGTGGGCAATGCTTGAACCTCACTCTCAATGGAATTAATTAAAAGAGTTTCCTATATACACTTCAAAAAATGTATATACACGTTCTTGTGTGTAGAAATATAAATTACCCAAAATGGAAATAGGAGAAGATGAAAAGAGAAAAGGGAGGTAATAAAAGGAAAAGTAAAATAGATTTGAGGAATAAGATAAAAAGTAAGAAAAGAAGAAATAGAAGACAACAGGTTGGAGGAAAATACCCAATAATAATAAATGTGAATGTGAATGAGATGAGCTTACTCATAAAATGGGAGAAGATAGCAGAATGGATTAGAAACCAAACTCCAACAATATGTTGTTTACAAGAAACACATGAAACAGAAAGACACAGACAGGGTTAAAAATAAAAGGCTGGAATAAAATCTAATATGCTTCATCAAAAGTAAAAAATAAAAGGTAGGGGTAGCAATCATTATCTCAGAGAAAGCAAAAGCAAAAAAAAATAATTAAAAGAGATAATCCCAAAGCTACATTTTGCTAAAAGATAACAGAGACCATAAAATTGTATCAAAATTTTATAGCAAGTTTTCTTGACAAAGGTCTCATTTCTCAAATACTTATTGAGTATAGAACTGTAACCATGAAAATGTGGTTTGCCAAGACTGTGAATTGCGAAAACTGTAAAGGTTTCAGCCAAACTGTAAAGATAATTTTTAGTGTCTTGATTTAAAATCTAAAATTAAGTGGTCTCCATGGGAAAAATTCCCAAATATGAAAATACCCAAGTCAGCTGGGTTTTATGGAGATTTTAATTAATACAAATGAAAGAATTAAGGGAAGGAGAGAAAGAGAGAGAGAGAGAGACAGAGAGAGAGAGAGAGAGAGAGACAGAGACAGAGACAGAGACAGAGACAGAGACAGAGACAGAGACAGAGACAGAGAGAGAGAGAGAAAGAGAGAAAGAGACAGAGACAGAGACAGAGACAGAGACAGAGACAGAGACAGAGACAGAGAGAGAAAGAGAGAGAGAAAATAGTAGGGCCTAGGCCAAAAGGCCTAGGCCTAAGCCTAAGGGAGAGCAAGTCAATCTTTATCACTCACCACAAGATTGTCTCAAGAAAGCTCCAGTCCTCCACTGAACTCCTGAACTGAGTTCAGAGTCCCAACTGAATTCGATTGACCTCCTTTTAAAGAGAATTTTCTCTTGTGTCACCTCCCCTAAATTTTCACATCTACCAATCATAGTAGACGCTTTTCTCCAGGACTGCCCATTCTTAGTTCTCATCTTCTTTGGTTCTCACCTTCTCTGGTTAGATTAAAACTTCACACCTTTTTTGTTAAACTTGCCTTTTGTAAGTTGCTTGATCTTTTAGTGTTTAATTTAAGCTTTATAGGTACTTGGCACCCTTTTGTATTAGATCTAAAAATAGACCACCTAGCTTAAGTTTCTAGCTTTACCAAAAGTATGAGTTGGGGACTTTTCATTGTTCAATCAGGAGTTTTCAACTTTATCTTCCCCTAAGGCACTGTCTGAGTACGGTGGAGTAATTTTTAAAGTTCTCAATACATTCCTGATCAAGTACCTCCATTGTTAAAAATGGGGAATAGCTTAATCAAACTTTCTGAAGTAGAGTCTGAGCAGTTTTAAGATTCACAGAACTGAGACAAATTTATAAAAATAAGAGCCATTCCCCAATTGATAAATGGTCAAAGGGTATAAACAAGCAATTTTCAGAAGAAAAAATCAATACTATTTATAATCTTCTAAAAAATTAAACTATTATTGATTAGAGAAATGCAAATGAAAATAACTCCAAGTTACAATCATTTCACACCCTCAGAAATTACAAATTCCAGAGGGGATGAAGAGAAAATAGGTACACTAATGTTAGTGCAGTAGTGAATCAGTCCAATCCAAGACAACAATTTAGAACTAGGTTCAATGGACTATCAAACTGAGAAAAAGGGAAAGGACCTATATATACAAAAATATTTATAGCAGCTCATTTTGTGGTTAAAAATGGAAATTAAGGGTATGTTCAACATCTGGAGAATCACTAGACAAATTTTAGAATATGATTGTAATGGAATACTTTTGTGCTGTAGGAAATGGTGAGAGAGGTGATTTCAGAATAACCATATGAACTGATTCAGATTGAAGTGATAAGAACTGGGATATCCTTGTGAATAGTACTTGCAATGTTACAATGATCAATTGTGAAAGATTTGACTTTTCTGATCAATGCAGTGATATAAGATAATTCCAAAGAATTCATGAGAATAAGATGCTATCCCCCTCCAGAGAGAAAACTGATGAACTCTGGGTATAAATTGAGGTATAATTTCCTCACTCACTTTATTTTTCTTGTTTTTTTTAAATATGGCTATCATGGAAATATATTTTGTATGATTTCACATGTTAATATAATTGATAATATAAAATAATTGATATATCACTTGCCTTCTAAGTGTGTGAAGCAGAACATGGGAGAAAGGGAGAGAATTTGGAATTCAAAAAAATTTTAAATATTAAAATAATAAAAATTTTCAATATCAAAAGGGGTAGATAATACCATGTTAATGTATAAATAATATATGATTGATGCCATAGAAGGAATTATAAGAGGGAAACTATTAGCTCCCTTCATCCCTCTATGCCTGAAGAGTTTAAGAAGCACATAAAGATTTCTAGTGGGGGGGGGTATCAACAATTCAATAGACAACAAGGGACCTACTTGAGTCAGAGTACAGCTCTGTGTTAAGTACTTTGAGAGAGACAGGATTTAGATAAAGCTCAGTACCTCCTCTCAGAGAGTTTACAGAGTGATATAAAAATTGGGCTACTCAGGCCAGCTCAGAATATTGATCAAACTTGAGGCACATAGAATTAATTACCAATAATTAGTAATTATGGATTATGACAATCTGGCCACTCAGCATGGCATTGCCTGGTAGTTCTATTTAGGGAGAAGTTGAATTGCCACCTGCCTACATCAAGCAGGGCAGAGACAATTTGAAGGGAGTATGGATTTGATATTTAATCTTTAACAGTAAAATGACATACCCTTAAGAATAAGAAGCAGACCAAAAATTTGAACCCAGGTCTTCTTGCTCCAAATACAGAACAAAAAAAAAGCAAAAAGCAAATAGTTTGATCAAAGATTCAATGCTTTAAAATAAGACACATAAAAATTATATCAAAAACCTGGAAAGATGATGGTTATGCTGAATATGGGTGTATTGATTAAGATAAGTGAAATAAGTACAGGGATCTGTGTGAGGGGGAAGAAAAGAAGTCTGATGTTAAGGGCACAGATTTGAAACCTAAAGCTCAATGAGAGACATTTCCAGTTTCAATGAATGCCTTGGCCATCAGGTTGCTTGACATATGACTCAGTTTCCTTCCTTCCAAGGGAGAAATAATGACTGCATGACCCTTTCTTACCAGAGTGTTGTGAGGATTAACTAATAAATGATTGTGAAGCACTTTGTTCAATGTAAAGTGCTATTTAAATGCTTAATAATAATAACCACCTTGTCAAGCATCCAGTTGCTTTTGAGCCCTGTGGTCCCTATGTAATGATACTAAGCCTTTATAAAGTGCTCTACAAATAGTAAATAATTCATGTCCAGAGAACCCCAGGGAGGCAAGAAAGTATTCCTCTTCCTTCTTACTTGGGAGGTGATGAGATACTACATTTGGCCAAGGCAATACAGAAAAGTCAGTTGGTGAAAAAGTTTAAGATTGGAAATGTGGCCTTCCCCAGGTCTGGGCCATGCCATTCACAACCCAAGGAATGGTGCTCAGGAGAACATATATGTAAAGAGGGGCTGGGAGGAAGACAGGAGATAAAGGTTGTTCTCCTCCCAGGGGTTTAATCAGGAATTTGTCACTCCCCAGGCTATGGTGTTGAAGGCTCTGACTTAGAAAATAGTAAAGAGAATATGGCTAAGTATAGATTGAAAACAGCAAACAGACATGTTTGATATTGCTTCTGTACTCAAATTGGAAAGAATGTAAGAGGGGGTAGATCCTCCCTTGTTCTTGGGTAGATGGGGGAAAGAAAAAAAGAGGAAAGTGTTTTCAGAAAGAAGAAACGTAAATGGTTTCACATAAATATAGATCAAAGTGAATACAGATGGCTAAATTTAGATTGACAGGGTTTCCTATATCCAAGGACAATTCCAAGTACACTAAGGCTGGATTGGGGCTTTCTCTGGCTAAGCTCACAGTAATCTGAGCCCTCCCAAGAGCAAGGTGTCCAAAGCAGGTTGAACCACTCCAAGACATAAGGAGTGGGCAAGAATAGACCACACACAAGGTCTGTCACTATCTGAAGGGTCTTGGAAATTTCATAGAAAGGCAAAATGATAAAGGATGTTTGTTCTGTCTTAAACATGATGAAGAAGGAATAAATTCTATCTCTAGAAAATTACCATTGTTTATGAGCAGATAGAGATACTATGGATACCTTATGGCAGTCATATCTTCTTTAGGAAGTTGCTATCATTTTTATGAGCATCTTATTTTAAAGCATTAGATATTTGAGCAAACCATTGTAATATTTGTTGGGAAAGGATGAGGGGATTGGAAAAATGGGAGATAATGAGAGGTTTGTAGCAGGGTATGGAGGAGTTGAGGGGAGAGAGGGAATATTGCTTGGTGAAGCAAAGGAGAGAAATGCCCCCTTATGAGAGCAAGCAGCAGCAGTCCAATAAGGACTGTTTGTCATTGAATGACTGAACTGATGTTCAGCTCCCTCCCAGTTGGGATTGGAGAGATATCAGGAAGGAGGGGCAAGGGAGGTCCCTAAATAAGGTTGGAGTCTTCCTCAGCTTTTGGGGCTGAGGCCAGGCCTCACTGGCTAGTGGAGGGTTTCTCCCACTCCCTTCATTGGTGCTAGTTTTGTCAATTTCAGAATCTTAGCAGTAGACAGAAAGCAAACAAGAACAGTTCTCACCTTCAGAAGTGATTGGGCCTGAATCTTTGTGCTGAAACAAGAAGAGGCACACCACTCCAGACTGGGCTGAACAAGCTCCTCCCTCCTCCAACACCAGGAAGGAAGTAAAGTCCGGCAGGAAGGAAATGCTAGTCACAAGACCCAACTGCCACTCCCAGTTGCCCCTTCCCCCATCAACTGTCAGTCTAGTTTCCTTTGACATCATTCAATTTGGGGAGTGAATTTTGTTTGATCTCTATTTGTAGCAAGGAGGTCTGGGTTCAAATCTTCAGTTTGTTTCTTATTACCTGCTTGACCAAGGGCAAGTCATTTTACTGTTCAAGATTAAATACCAGGTCCATATTGCCTCTGGAGTGTAGTGGGAGGATGGAATGACTGTATGATACTACTGATAGGCACTGAGTCAGACCTAATCATGGTATGAAAGGTCCATGTTCTTTTATTGGGGGTGGAAGGGTTTTACTTCTCTTGGCTACATTCCCTACCCAGAAATCTCCAATGAATGATTCATTAAACTGGCACAATGAAAGCAAATTTGCTAACCCAAAAAAAATTTTAAGGGAAAAAAAACATTATATTGGATTAAGGACCAACATTGGAGTCAGGAGGACTTGGGTTCAAGTATTATTTTAAACACATACTGATTGTTTTTGTCATTAATTCAAGTCATGTATCCTCTCATTCATTGGTCACAGAACTCTCTAAGATTAAAGAAATTATGGATGAGTTGCTAATAAACTTCAGTGAAGAGTGTTTCCATTCCAGAAATCCGATACCTTAGTGAAATCACAAATTTGGATGACTACCCAATCACAAATATTCTGCAACAGACATATCACAGTCAATGAATATCCCACAATGCATATTCTCTACATTAGGAATAGCCTCTGGATAAAAAAAAATTTAATACTGAGTTCCTCTGATTCCCATGAAATAAGTGTAATCTCTGTATTCCCCTTCTCTCTACCTCTCTAGCTATATAAACAGTAACTAAATCAATACTAACATTCCTAGAAAGTATATTTCAATTAATTGCCCTATGGCACCACTTGAAATCCCTGACCAAAACATGCAGAGTTAGTCATCATTTCCCAATTTGCACTGACTTTTTCTATTAGAACATAAATTTCCTGAGGGCAGCGACAGTCTTGATTTTTGTAATTGTATATGGTGAAGATAATTTTAGGGATGTGACTTAAAATCTAGATTTAATTGGTCACCAGGGGAAATCCCAAATAAAATACTTAAGTCAGTCTGGAAATTTATGGTAATTTAATTAATATAGAGGGAAGGTATTTAAGGAGAAGGAGGGAAAGGGATATAGGATTTCTTCTGCCTGGCTTGTGCCAGGGGGAGTTTAAAATTCCTGCCTCTAGGTCTCTGAAGATTAGAGGCTTCTAAGAGGATAAGGAAAAGTAAAGGAGGGAAACTCAGCCAGAAACTCACCACCAAACAGGACAATAGCTTGTAAACATGCTAAGATACCAAAAGGCCCAGAACACTTCTATCAACCAACTCTCCGCCACAAAAGGTACCACAGAGAGGAAATGAGCCAATATATAGACCTTTCACTCTTGTGTCATCTCCTCTAAATGCCTATTCTTTTTAGTTCTCATCTTCTTTGATTAGATTATATCTTTAGAGTTACTTAACATTTTTTTTGTTAAGTTCACCTTTTGTGAGCTACTTAACTTTTTTGTGATTAATTTAACCTTTATAGTTACTTAACACCTTTTTGTATTACGATCTTAAAATAGACTTAGCTTAAAGTTGTAGCTTCACTATAAGGTAAAAGTTAAGTACCTTCCTTGTTCAGTCAGGAGATTACAACTTTATCTTCCCCTAAAGTACAGTCTAAATAGAGTGGAGTAATTTAGAGTTCCCAAGACATTCCTGATTTTGTTAAACTAAGTATCTTCATTGTTACAATCAGGAAATAGCTAAACCTAATCTTCACAATATCTGATGGTTATCACAGTGTCTGGCATACAGTAAGAGATTAATAAATTATCATTCATTCATTCATTCATTCTTGGTGCTACCCTCTGCTGGTACAGCTGCCAGTCACCTGATATGATGGTTTCTCCCAACCATTTAGGAATCAAAGGATCTAGCATCTAGAAATGGGAAGAAATTTAAAGATCATCAAGTTCAACCCACTTATTTTACAGAGAAGAAAACTGAGGTCCAGAGAGATTATTTCTTGCCCAGTGTCACACAACCTGTAAGTGTCTGAGATTCAACAACTGAAATAAGAGAAAAGGGATTTTAGGATTATCTACAGTGCTCTGATCAGTGGTTATTCTTCCAACAGAGCACAAAATTCTTCCAACTATTCACAAAACTCTACCACAAAAAGTCCCACATTAGGATTCTTCTTCATGGGCTTATCTCCTCAGCTCAATTAACTCAGGATAAACAGCAAGGTGGAACAGTAGATAGAATACTGACTCTGAACTCAGGAGGACCTGAATTCAAATCTGGCCTTAGACACTTACTAGCTTTGTCACCCTGGGCCAGTCAACTTAGCTCTGTTTGCCCCAGTTTCCTCATCTGTAAAATGAACTGGAGAAGAAAATGGCGAACCACTCCATGATCTTAGCCAAGAAAACCTCAAATGGCATTATGAAGAGTAAGACACAATGGGAAAAGACTGAAAGACAAAAACAGACTCAGACAGTCTGAATCAGTGTCTCCTCTCAATGACATCATCTTTCCTCCTCCAGAGCTCTAGTTTTGTCCTGGACTACAAGGAATCCAGGTACATGGGCTCTATTGGAAGACTAGATGACTAATAACTCAGAGACTTGTGATACTCTTACAACCTTCTGCCATTGAAGCTAGGGGGCCTCTGCCACCATCACTTACTTTCCTTGGTTTAAGACTGGAAAGGAACTTAAAAGGCCATCTAATCCAAACCTCCTCATTTTAGGGATGAGTAAATTGAGGTCCAAAATACTGAATTTAACCCAGATAAGTAGCATGGTTAATCAATGACAGAGCTGGCCCCTCATTCTAGACCCCAATAAGAATTTATTCCCACATTTCTATCTTTGGGTCCTGGGCTATCATTATCTGATAATATAGAAACTTCAATAACAGTGTTGCTGTTGAGTCTTTTTAGTCTTGTTTAACTCTGCATGATCCCATTTTTGGTTTTTCTTGGCAGAGGTATTACAATGGTTTGTCATTTCCTTCTGTGGCTCATTTCACTCAGTTCCTTAACTGAGTCTAGTAGGATTGAGTGACTTGCCCAGGATCACGCAGCAAGTAAGTATCTGAGGCCAGATTTGAATTCAGGGAGATGTCTTGCAGATTTCAGGCTCAGCACTATATCCACTATAGCATCTAGCTGCCCCAGTGGCAGCTACTAGTCACCAACCTCTCTCACAGGTGAAGCTAAATCTCAAAGCTCATTTAACATACAAGTTCTGGGGAATCCCTCCCTCTTTCTTGATGGTGGGGGCAATATCTATATCTCAGAGTCCTTACTTCAGCTATTCAGGAATATACTAGGGTCAGAGACACTGGTTTTCTGAATCTCCTGTCTACTACTGATTCTCTTTATGACCTTAGTCAGGTTATTTACCCTAAAGTAGATAATCAGCATGGATTTTTGAAATCAGAGATTTTGTAAACTAGATTCAGATTTTGACCCTACTGCTAACCATCCATGTGGCTCTTTGTATAAAGTCACTTAATCGGCCAGTGCCTCAGTTTCCTTATCAGCAAAAGAAGGGGATTGGACTAGATGACTTTGAAATCTCCATCTATTCTAACTCGCAGATTACTCATGATGGTAGTCCCCAGTTACTTAATAAGAATTATAAGGACTGGCTTTCAGTGCCTTCATGTAAGGATGCAGTGAATGAGCACCAAGCCTGCAGGAACAATGTCTCATAGCACAAAAGTAATACCATATTGATCTAAATACAGGTCATACTTTTCCCTTAAATCTAGCCTGGAAAAAAAAATGTTAATGCTCTTCATAATCATTGAGTTCCACAGGCCCCCAGGAAAGACAGTGGCAGGCAGTTGAAAGTGGTGGGTTTAACATCAGGAACTGTGACCAAACACCAGCTCTCCCTTTAAATGTCTAAGGGATCTTGAGAAAGCAGCCTTGTCTCTCTGGGTCTCAGTTTTTTCATCTGTAAAGTGGACTGAACTGCATGAATTCTGAGGCCCCTTTCAGCTCCACATCTATGGTCCTAATATTGTTTGCTTTCAAAAATTACATTTTTAATTTTACAGTTGGAGAATATATTGAAGAAGTAACTTATATTTGGGCCAATATGGAATTGATGAGAAACGTCTTTGTTGCTCTTTATAATGATGCACCAGGAAAAGAAAAGGATCTTAGAAGAGATGAGAAGTACTTTGAGTTTCTCCAGAGAAGAGCTCTGTGTTAATTGAAGATATTAATAATGTCAGCTTCCCTGCCGACTCACTGTGTGACACTGGACAAACTTCTTGACCCCTTTTTCACTCAGCTTCCCCAACTATAAAATGATGATAATAATGCTTGTCACTTACAAACACATGTGGACACTGTGATGAGCTAATGAGATAGTGAGTCACATTCTCCCCAGGGCCCGAGTCACTCCCTGTTGGTAAGTCAATGCTTCATTGATTCTTGATGCTAGATGGCTATTTAATGCTGCTAAAGAGAATATGATTATATCTAGTTCTTCTGTCTCAAGGAGATGTACTCCTTAATACACAGGCCAAGTTCTAGGGGCTTTGCTACTTTCTCAAACATTAAATGTAGTGTCTTATTCCCTAAAAAAAATCTGAAAGGACTTGAAAAGGAAAGGGAGCAGCAGAAATGAAGGGGGGAAGGTGAAAAATCAGACTAGCCCTAGCAGGGGAAAGGTGAGATCAGAGTAACTGGAGAAAGATGCCATCCGTGATAAAGAAACAAAGAAGTAGTAGAGAGTCAGGAACAACACAGCAAGGAAGCAGAAACAAGGAATTTTTCCCATCATACCTCTGAAGCTCCAGGAAAAAAGCAAACTGCTGAACTTCACATGAAAAAGATGTAACCTAAAAGACAATGAGAGTAACAAGATATGTGTCTCACTAAGTAGCTTTCTTTGTGATTCAGATGTCACTTCTTTGCCAGGCAATGCCAACTGTCTTACTTTTGGAACATGGCTGATATTTATCAGTTATATGAAAGAGAGGGCAACTTTGGGAAAGGAAATGAGACCTAGGTGGCCCAATGGATAGAATGCCAGAGCTAGCATCAGGAAGATTCATCTTCCTGAATTTAAATTTGGCTTACTAGTTGTATGACACTGGGCAATTCACTTGACCCTGTTTGCCTCAGTTTCTTCATCTGTAAAATGAGATAGAGAAGGAAATGTCAAACCACTCTAGTATCTTTGCCAAGAAGACCCCAGATGGAGTCAGGAAGAATCAGACATGGCTGAAACAACTAAACAACAAACACTTAAATAAATCCACAAGAGAATTCTGAGACATGTAATTGAACAAAATTGAACTTTGTCTATCAATATGCATATTCAGAACATTCCATACAAATGGATAACAAGTTGGGTCCAGAATTAAACAAGAAGAATAGAGAAGGATAAATTTTCTTCTTAAAATTGTACAGTTCCTTTAATAGTTCTTAGTTTCTCCTAGAAACAAGCCAGAAAATAAACTGAAATTATAATAAAGATCTGAAAAATCTGAATTCACTAAAAATGGTAGTATGGTCCTCTAAGAGGTTGTTTTTTTTTTTAACTCTTCAGTTCCACCTTGGAATCAACACTGTGTATTGGTTTCAATACAAAAGAGTAGAAAGGGCTAGGAAATGGAGTTAAGTGACTTGCCCAGGGTCACACAGTTAGGAAGTATCTGAGACCAAATTTAAACTCAGAACCTACTATTCTATAATTTCTAAGCCTGGCTCCCAAGATACTAAGTCAAGAACAGATTTTTGCAAAGGGTACCATTGACTCTTATCAGTTAAAGATGCAACTATGTTTTCAGATGGCTGTGCTTCCAATACATCAAAAATTAGGTGATTTATTTTTTGTGGAAAATGGAAACTAGAAATAATAAATCAAAAGAAAAGATTAATAAATAAAGGTATATAGTTGTTTTCAGTTATTTAAATAGTTCTTATAATGTCAGCTATATGTAGAAGAAGAAATAAATATGTTTTACTTAATATGATGTGAAAATGACAGGATGTAGAAACAGAAGAATTTTCTCACAACAGGAGTTACTCAATAGGGAAAAAATGGAAACTGCTTAATACAGTATTGAATTCTCTCACCAAAGGCCTCCAAAGAGAAGTTAGAAGAGTAAGAGTATCTTCCAAGAACACCATCAAACAGATTCTTGCATAACAGGAGAAGCTGGATAAGATGATTTTTTGATGGCTCTTCTTTTAGAAAGATGGAACAAAATTTTGACCATAAAATGGCTTCTTCTTTCCACCCAAATTGCTCCTGGCCAGTCACTGCATGCTCAGAGAAAGTCAATTCATTTCTCCGTAAGCCTTTACCAGATGGATGAAAAACAGCAAATCAGCTGAGGGAGTAAATATTGAGTAAAACTGCATTATAAAGCTTAACTCAATGTTTCTTGGGGAAACATAAGTGGTTCTTGCCTTCGTTAACGCCAGAAATAGGCTAATACGAGGGCAAAGGTGACATTCCCTAGGGAGAACTCTTTTCTTAGAAAATTTCTCCTGTGAAATTTTCCCTAGAAAAGGTTATGTCCAAGAAATACTTTTTGGAAATTTTAATTCTATAGTCCTAGTTTCTAATTTCCTAATTTGTATCAACTTCACATTGTATCATTAGTCCCAGAAATTGTATTCGAATCCTGTCCAGGAGTCAGACAGATACATTTGACCCATCTATGAGGTGGAGATGCTCTCGCTTTGGTCCGGAAGTATTTCTCATATCAGTTATTTTAACAAATGAATCACACACCTTCTTTAATTGAAGAAGCTGATATTTTTTTAAGCCAACTAAATAAATTGCCTTACTTCTACTCTGCTTTTTCCATTTTATACATAATCCTAGTTCAAAACTTCTTGACTACTTTTGTGTTACTGCCCCTTTAGCTGTCTTGAGAAGCCTTTGGACCCCTTCTCAGAAGAATGTTTTTAATGTATTAAATAAAACAGATAAAACTACAAAGGAAACCAATTAGACTTAAACACAGTTATCAAAATATGAAAAGAATCCGTTTGCGGGAGTCTCGATTAAGAGCCCCTGATAGTATAACACAATAGCTAAATATCAGGATTCAAAGTGAAAAAGTCAGATAATGTAAATCTTTCTGTTACACAGAGCTGAATGTCTCAGTTATATAGTAATATCCAGTAATAGTGGGGGTTTTTTCCCTTTCATCCAGCTAATCGTTGTTATATTCATATAAAGTATCACAATCCTTTTGTCTCAGTAAGAAGCTTAGAGTTCAGGTGGGATTCTTCCCCTAACCAAGTGAAATCAATGATTTACAATAAAATCAAGCATTAGGTCTTGGAATCCCTATAATACTGCCTAGATAATTCTTAAGTCTCCTTTCAATGCCAGCATGCACTCAGTCTGTGACTCCAGAACCACATGGCTATCATGTCTATGAGTGAACATGAGGGCAAAAGACTCCATGGACTTATGAGTTTTAAAAGCCAAATTATAAGCTCAATGACTTCCTTCAGTTATAGAACAATTAGTGAGTATTAATTATTATAGCGATAATTAGAAAATATATTTTATAGATAAAATATGCAAATAATTATAATTATTCATTAGAGCCCACAGAATAATTATAGGATAATGAGCAAGGTTAATAATAGTGTTCACATTAAACATGCATTCCTTCCTTTCTTCACATTAAATAAATACCTTACCTCTCTGGGCATTACTTTACTCATATGAAAATGAGGGGACTAGATCAAATGATTGTGTCAATTTAACAAATATCTGTTAACACTTACTATGCATAACACATTATGTTAGGCACTGGAACACTGTGCTCCTGATCACTGGATCTAAAGTGCATTATTTCTGGTAGCACACTGCCAGAACATTCATAAAAATTATTCCACTAAATTGCAATTCCACTAATAATGTATGTGTAGACTTCTTTCTCAACAATCACCTCATAATTATTTTTTGTTTCATTTAGGGATAAAGTAGTTAGGTTTTATTTTCTCTTTAATCAATTCAATGAGTCTAAAGTGGTAATTCATGGTTATTTTAATTTGCATTTCTCTGAGTTCAAATCTAGCCTCAGACACTTCCTAGTTGTGTGATCCTGGACAAGTTGCTTAATCCCAGTTGCCTAACCCTTATCATCCTTCTGCCATGGAATCAATATCCAAGTGTCAATTCTAAGAGAGAAGGAAATGTTTTTTTAAAAAATTAACTTCTCTGATATATTAGGGATGTTGGACATTTTTACATATATTCTTTTGAAATCCATGTATCCTTTCATGAATTGTATATGTAAACATTTATTCACTAGATACTCGCTGTTGTTCCTTGAACTTTTTTATTGATTCCTTATATATTTTCAATATCAAAATTTTAATCATTTGATTTTCAAAAAGCTATCTCCCCAATTATATTTCATATCATATTGCTCTCATTTTCCCAGTAGTATTTACTAATTAATGAAACCTTTGCCATAGTTTACATTTTTGTCATATCTGTTGCAAATTTGTCAAAAATTTAGTTTCTATATATTTTATTCTATTTCAGATATCACTGCATTATTCCACACATATGTATATAATAGCATTTTAAAAACACATGGCCTTTACCTTTTTGTGTGCTACAACACATGAGTTTATATCTTGAAATTTTGTCAAACAAACAAATTGTTTTACTAAGACCTCTAGAATCTCCTAGATTAAGATTCACCTCATTTAAAAAATAATATTTTATTTACTCACATCCAATGTTTAATCTTTTAGGTTTTGTTTATGTCTCATTAAAATTGACAGAAATTTTGCTGATATGTCAAAAGATGATGAAACTGGAAAATCTTCCCTTATACTTGTTCTCCATTTTCGATTATACTGATTCTTGATTTCAATTAGATAGTTTTTATCATGGTGAGTTGTTTATTAATTTCCTATTGTTTTTAGTGTTTTTTAATTTAAAAAACATGTATTAGATTTCTATCAAAAGCCTTTTCTGCAGTTATTGATGTGCTTTTCAATTTTCTCATTGGTAGGATTAATAATATGCCCACAGTTTTCTAACATTGAACCAGTTTATATTCCCAATATTAATCATCTGTGATGATGATTTTAAATATATTGTAATATTTTTACTAATATTTTATTTAGCATTTTTGCTTCTGCATAGATAATTTATTCTACAGCTTTGTTTTTCAGAATGGTATTTGTCAGGCTCTTAAGTGAAGATTATATTTGCTTCATTAAAGGTTTTGGATAACCAAATCTATTTTTTCTCTATGTTTTGTAATATGTTTAATACATGGACTAATGGAGTACTAGAGTAGGAAGAGACCTCAAAAGTCATCAAGATCAATCTATAATTGACTAAAGATCTCCTCCACAATATTCTCAATAAATGGTTGGCTAGTCTTTGCTAGAAGATTTCTTGTGAAGGTAGGTCCATTATTTCATAAACCAGATCATTCCATTTTGAAATGGTTCTAATTAGGAAGTTCTTCCTTCCTCCAATCATGAATCCACTTCAAACCCATTGGTCCTCTGAAGTAAAGCAAAATTATAATGTCTCTTCTATATGACAGTCCTTTAAGTACTATACATATTCTCCTAAAGCCTTCTTTTCTCCAAATCCTCCAACTCATCCTCCAACATTATTATTTCATTATCTTTACTATACTGATCTCTCCTCTTCCAGTAAGTTCCAATTTATCAGTGTCTTTCCTAAAACATGGCAAAAAGAACTATATATACATCGCAATTTATCTGATATCCTTTGGAATTTTAGATAATTTTATCTATCAATTCATCTTAATTCTCCTCCCTTAGGGAAATTGGTTGCTGCCTTACTTTATTTTTACCTCAATATTTGTTTGTAAAAGTTATTAGTTTGCTACCATGTTTTAGTAACTGACATTTTTGTAAATCATCTATTTCATTGGCTAATTGTTACCATATCACTCTCTATAATATTCCCAGATGATAGTATAATAACTTGTTATAATAATTACCTTTTTTTTAATCCAAGAAGTAATATAATAGCCCCTAAGCTTCTTGTTTCCCTCTTCTGTATCTTTAGGGAGTTTAGTTTAGACAAAAAGTTATGAGTTCAATCACAGTCACTTTGAGTTCCCAGTTAGGAAATTTTCTAACATATAATCAGATATTATATTCTTTGCATAAATATACATTTATATCTATCTCTAGTCGATCCTTGGTCTCTCTGTGGTTGAAGCAAAACTCAAGTTTCTGGGAATGTTTGGGTAATGAAATAGATAGCATAGTATCTATGAATAAATAGGCAAAAAAGGGAAAAGTTGGGGAGAGGTTGGGGGGGATCACACCTTTTATTGGGACCTCCTTTGGTAGATGAGTATATTGGTGGCATCAGCCCAGATCTTCTACTCTGAGACATCTCTAGACCTGATAACTCCTTTATATCTACCTCCTTTGCCACAGCCCAATCCTATCTTCTCTTTCTCCTTTTGTTTGTTGTCTCAGAGCTGCTAGTTCTTCACTCACCTGAATGGTCCTACTCCTTTCTCACTAACTGAGATCCTAAAAATTTTAATCTGTTTCTTAGATCATCACTCTTTCCCTTTATGCAAACCACTTAGCACATGACTAAGTCTCTGACATAATGGCTTTGATTTAAGGAAATGTATAAAACCTACCTTTTCAAAATCAATTTACTCAATGAATAAATATTCATTCCTAACAAAAGTAATTTTTTTTTAATTTGGTAGGATAATCAATGGAACCCTAGCTTTATAATAATCTTATTTTTTTTACATTTGTTGTGATCTCTCTCCTTTTTTAATTTCTGAGTTTAGTTATTTTTCCTCTTCCTTTTCAAATTGCTTGCTAATGTTCTTTCAATATTACAAGTCTTGTCAAAAGACCAGCTCTTGATTTATTAAAATTTCTTCACTTTTATATTATTTTCTGATCTGGTCTTCATTATCTTCCTTTTAAAATTTCCTTTTGAATACTATATTGTATCCCTTTACAATTGTCTTTTGGCATAAATCAAAGCCATTCTGTTTTCCCTTTCTTTTCTTAATGTAGACACCATTCATTTGCCTTTGGCTTTGTTTCATCAATTTGTGTGTGTGTGATATTTATAATATGTTAAAAACAGTTTTTACATTATTCTTTAAAACATTTATTTATTTCCACTTCCCCTTTTTTTAAGCCCTTACCTTCCATCTTAGAATCAATACCATGTATTGGTTCCAAGGTAGAAGAGTGGTAAGGGCTAGGAAATGGGGGTCAACTGACTTGCCCAGGGTCACACAGCTGGGAAGTGCCTGAGGCTAGATTTGAATCTAGGACCCCCATCTCTAGGCCTGGCTCTCAATCCACTGAGCTACCCAGCTGCCCCCCACTCCCTTTTATATACTGTGTTCCCCCAGTTGGCTTAATGAACATTATCCCATCCCCACTTCACACACATTACCTGATTACTAAATTGGTCCACTTGCTTATTCCTCTTACATAACATTCCATAACCTATCACCAAGCCTTCACTTAGGCCATTCCCCATATCTAAAGATATTACTCTCTCCCTACCTCTGCCTCTGACAATGCCTCCTGAGAATCCATAATCTCCTTCAAAACTCGGGGAAAATCCCCCTGCCTCGTTATTTTGAGTTATATTAAGTAGCAAAAATACTCATATTCTTTCACCCAAAGATTTCACTGCTAGACATGTACCGCAAGGCGGTCCCCAAAATGTAGATATTTTGTTATAGAGAGCTCTTTTTTCTAACAGCACTAGTTATGCTATTTCCAGCAAAGTACTAGAAACAAAGTGATGTGCATCAATTAGGGAATAGCTTAAAAAGTTGTAGTATGTGAATATAATGGAATATCACTATCCTATAAGAACTGATAGCTATGATGACCACAGAGAACTATAGGTATATGAATTGCGATAGACTGATATAAACAGAACCAGAAAGATAATTTATATAATGACAACAATGCAAATGGAAAGAAGACTATCAACAATCAAGGGGATGGCAGTGGATGAGGACACAAAGGGATATAAAGAGAATTTAGACAATTCAGAAGATGAACTCTATGATGCTTCAACTGTTACTGCAACCACCACCACCCTTCTTCACACAGTATATATATATTTCATACAGCCTTACCTCTGAATACGTTGAGTCACTCTAGCAAAATGTAAGCTTCTCAAAGACAGGAACATTTTTAAAATTTTGTATTTCCAATGCCTAGCATATTGCCTGCTGTATAATAAGAGCTTAATAAATGTATATTTAATCAACATTATTACTTCTACATATGCTTTTTAAAATATGCTGGCATATTTTCTATAAGAAGCCTATTAAAAGATTTTGTTAAAACACTTTTTAAAATGGTAAAATCCAGGCCATCCACAGCTACTGTTTAACTGGATTGTCTTCTAGCAATCATTTGGTATACTTCTGATCTATATGTTTTGGGGGGAATAAAATTGGCTTTATTTTATTTCCCTACAACTATTTTTACTAGTAAAACCAAAGAACCAATCTGAACTGCTAACATAAATTATTGATTCAATGATTCCCTAAAGCTGTGCACCACATTTCACTTTTTTGGAACTCAATATCTACTTTTCTTACTTCCTCCATGTGTTCCTTTTATTATTGCTTATTGCCTATTTGAATTCTTTTTTGTTTACATTTTCTTTACTGCATAATTCATAGTTGATTAAAGAACTGAAATAATTATGCCCCAAATTCAAACAAATTAACCATATATCCCTTATTTATCTAAACATATCATTCAAGTATTTTTCTTAGTCAATCACGAATCAGTGACCTATGGTACAGATGCCAAATATGGAATGCACATATTTTTTTCTAGCGCATAAAAAGACTCTCCTCCATCCCACACAAAATTGGTGTATTTCAAAAAATGCCAATTAGATTTGCTTCAGAATTCTCAGCAATACCTGGAGGAAAACAATAGTATAATTATTGCCATCTATTTTTTCCTTTTTCTTTCTTTTATTTTGTTAAGATGAGGTCTAGACACTATTTCTTTAGTTTGGGAAATATCATATGTGGAAACTCCCTCCACTGATTTAGATAAACATTTCTTCTACAACTCCTAGTCTTAGACAGCTGCCTGAACCCCTGCATGACTTCCCCATAGACAAATAGCTAGTAAGTGTCAGAGCCAAGACTTCAGCTCAGAGCTTCCTGCTTCTGAAATTAGTCTTCTAGCCACTATGAAATGATGTCATGAGAAAGGAAACTTATCCATTTTACAAATGAAAAAATTGAAATTTACAAGACTCAACCCCAGGTCTTTTGAGTCCAACTCCATGGCTGTTTCCTAATACCATGTTGTCTTTACCTAACATCAAGAAATGTTCAAAACCTCAGCAAGACAATGTATTACAAACCCAAAGAGTCCAGCCTTGGGGACAAAAATCCACTATTTGACAAAAACTGCTCAGAAAATTGGAAAACAGTATGGGAGAGATTAGGTTTAGATCAACATCTCACACCCTAGACCAAGATAAATTCAGAATGGGTGAATGACTTGAATATAAAGAAGGAAAATATAAGTAAATTAGATGAACATAGAATAATTTGCTGGTCAGTTCTATGGGAAAGGAAATATTTTAAAAACAAGCGAGAAATAGAGAACATCACAAAATGTAAAATAAATAATTTTGATTACATTAAATTAAAAAGGTTTTGTACAAACAAAACCAATACAATCAAAATTAGAAGAGAAGTAACAAATTGGGAAAAAATCTTTATAACAAAAACCTCTTGACAAAGGTCTAATTATTCAAATTCATAAGGAGCTAAATCAATTGTACAAATAAGCAAGCCATTCCCCAGTTGATAAATGGGCAAAGGACATGAATAGGCAATTTTCAGATAAAGAAATTAAAACCATCAATAAGCACATGAAAAAGTATTCTAAATCTCTTATAATCAGAGAAATGCAAATCAAAACAACTCAGATACCACTTCACACCTAGTAGATTGCCTAACATGACAGTAAAGAAAAGTAATAAATGTTGGAGGGGATGTGGCAAAATAGGAACATTAATGCATTGCTGGTGTTGTGAATTGATCCAACCATTCTGTAAGGCAATTTGGAACTATGCCAAAGGACTTTAAAAGACTTCCTGGCCTTTGATCTAGCCATATTTATAACACAAAGAGCTAATAAAGAAAAAGACATGTGCAAAAATATTTATAGTCATGCTCTTTGTGGTAGCAAAAAAAAATGGAAAATGAGGGGATGCCCTTCAATTAGGGAATAGCTGAATAAATTGTGGTATATGTTGGTGATGGAATACTATTGTACTGAAAGGAATAATGAACTGGAGGAATTCCATGTAAACTGGAATAACCTCCAGGAATTGATGCAGAGTAAAAGGAGAAGAACCAGGAGAACATTGTACACAGAGACTGATACACTGTGATACAATCAAATGTAATGGACTTCTCTACTAGCAGCTATGCGATGATCCAGTACAATTCTGAGGGACTGATGAATAGTAATGCTATCCACATCCAGAGAAAGAACTGTGGGAATAGAAACACAGAAGAAAAACAACAGCTTGATCATATGGGTCGATGGGGATATGATTGGGGATGTAGACTGTAAATGATCACCCTAGTGCAAATATCAATAATATGTGTGGAAAGGAAACAAGAACAAGTTCTGAACTTTCTGCCACTGTCAGGCAGCAGTGGGAATATCCATAGATAAGAAATTGTCAAGACTGACAGTTGGTGGGAGAAGGAGCAACTGGGAGTGGCAGTTGGGTCTTGTGACAAGGACTTCCTTCCTGGCGTGGGGAGTGTGAGGAGCTTTTCTTGCGAGTTTCAGGATTGAAGTGCCTCTACTTGCTTCAGCCCAAAGAGATAGCCCAATCAGCTCTGAAAGTCAGAACTGTTCTTGTTGCTTGCTGTCTACTGCTAAGATTTTGGAATTGACAAAACTAGCACAGATATAGCATAGATGGGAGTGGGAGAAACCCTCTACCAGCCTGTGAAGCCTGGCCTCAATTCCAAAGCTGAGAAAGACTCCAACTTTATTTAGGGACCTCCCTCTTTCCTTTTCCCTGATACCTTTTCAATCTGAACTGGTTATTAAAATTTCTCTCATTAGAATATCACAATCAGATAAGTGGACAATCTTTTCTGGGGCATAGAGAGAGCTGAACTTCAGTTACAAACGGTCCTTATTGGACCCTTGCTGGTGACCAAAGTCGGGGGAAAGGCATAAGCCCTCAGAAGGGTCCATGTTTAGCCTGCTCTGGGGCAACTTTGGCAGCAATCCAGAGAGAAGACATCCCCACAGGCTGTCATAAGTGGCTCATTTCTCGGACACCCCATTTTGATCAAAAACAGCCTCTCAGCAGGGGGCATCTCTCACCTTTGTCTCACCAGTCGCCATATTCCCTCTCTCCCTTCAACTCCTCCATACCCTGTTACAAACCTTCCAGTATCCCCTGTTTTTCCAATTCCCCATCTTTCCCTATAAATATTACATATGGAAATAAGTCGTGATCAATGACACATGTAAAACCCAGTGGAATTGCTTGTTGGCTATGGGTTGGGTGCAGTGGGGGTGTTGAAGGGAGAGAAAGAACATGAATCATGTAACCATATAAAATATTCTAAATTAATTAATAAAAGTTTTCATTTAAAAAATAAAAAGTAAGGAAAAAGAAAGAAAAATGTTCAAGATGGGAGCACAGATTTCTACCATATGCAACAGATAAGAAGAGAGAATTCTCCTGAGATATTCTTGGAGGCCAGCTACAACGAGATATACACTGCTGGAAACTTGGGCCAACTGGGCCCCTGTGAAGAATTCAATCTTAATGGTTTACAAAGGGTAGGAAGAAAGAAGACATAAATTACCTTGTTTTACTCTGGATAAAGAAGCAAGTGGTTGATACCCTGGTCATCTCTTCTCATGAATCTGCTTCCAAAGCACACAGTGTCCTCATACAAAAGGGATGCCAATGGATTTGTACATATCTTTCCAGTCTTTCACATTGTCTGCCTTATGGTTGATGGCAAGCATTCCTAAGAAGGCTTGAATAAAGTTAGAGAGAGCAATTTACTTCCTGCTCTTGAAAGAGAACAAAACTAACTGGATCATAAAAGGAGTAAAAGTAGGTATCTGATTTCATTAGCATAAGGGTGCTGGACTTCAGTTCAAATGTGACTTTAGACACTTAGTAGCTGTGTGACCCTGGACAAGTCATTTGATCTTTCTTGGCCTCAGGACTTCATCCCCAAAATGAGGGGAACAGGACTTAGACCCTTCCAGGTCTACATCTAGTATCCTATTTTATGTTCTTGCTGTCACTAGAGGATGTTGATCCACAGAAAGGTGATGTATGACTAAGGACACTGCTGCACTCCACTCCAGATTAATAATGGAAATGGGACATTTCTAGCCATCCGTGAGTTTCTCTGTGGCTTTGGGAGGGGGCACCTACTGGCCCTATTTCATTAGGTCCTGTATTTTTCTCCTAAGCCACAGATGCAAGAATGAGAAAGCTCAAGAGCCCCAAACCCATTTGACAACTTCCCAAGTTATGTGTGTAGTGTGCTATCCCAAACTGTTGAAGCAGGAGGCCTCAGCTCCAAATCTCTAATGAACTCCTCCTTCTAGCTCCAGGTTTAATTAGTTTTCATTGCAATATTAATGATCCAAACAAACCATTTTAACTTTCCTGCTGCACAGCTGGAATCCTCTTATTTAGCATTCTGTCTTTATAAGGGAATCTTGCAAACATCCTCCTCCCCATTTGTCCCATCAATAGGGATTAAGAGTGCTTTCTTACTCTGCTTATGGCTCTGGCCAGCCAATGTTCACTAGTGCTAATAATTTCAAAACAGGGAGTATTAAATGCATCACCAACTGCCATACAGATAGCACATAATCTAACTCCAGGATCTTAATTACAGTGACTAATATATGTGCCAACCCTAACATCTCCATAGAACTATTAAGCTACATGGTCCGACATTCTAGGAGAGGTTTAGAATTGGCCAAAGGTGCTATCATTACTGGAGCCAGGTCATCTTGACCCCACCTTCACATCTGGGACCCTGAATTCATTTGCTTTGCAATGTTGTTGACGGGAGCCAAAAACAATGCAATTTTCATTCTTGAGTGTGAAAAGGGTTCAAATACCAGCCTGTGTTAAAAAAAAAAAATGCCTCTATTTAGAGAAAGATTGGATTGCCCAAGAGTGAAAGTGAGCATTTTCCTGGTGTTTTCTAAGGAAATCTGGACCATTTGCTAGTGCAGGAAGTAAAGACACTATATCCTGTGCTGAGGAACTCTGAACAATGATTCAGTGTCAGGGGAATCTACCCATCCACTTTTGCACTGACATCCAACTTTAATTTCCCATTAGATTATGGGGTATTCTCGCATCATAGAAAAGCTGGTAAAAATGGATAGGGCACTGCTTATGAAGTCACAAAGATCCAGATTCAATCTTGCGTTTAATAGTTACTGGAACTATTACTCTGGGCAATCCTTTCAACTTCTATATATCCTAGGCAACACCTTAGGAATTAATTATATGGGCAGGTAAGTGACACAGTAGATAGAGAGATAAACTTGGAGTTAGAAAGACCTGAGTTCAAATCATGCCTCAGCCTCTTTGATCCTAGAAAAGATATTTAACCACTCTCAGCCACAGTTTCCCTTTCTGTAAAATGGGGATAAAGTAGCATTTATTTCACAGGGTTGTTCTGAGAATAAAATGAGATAATATATAGAAATCTCTTTGCAAATTGTAATATGCTATACAAATGATAACTATTTTTATTACTAATAAATCAGCTAAGTGAGATCTATATGGATGAAGGGAATTCACATAGTCTGAATTTACTTGGACAAAAATAAAATATTCACATATTGTATCGTAACCACCATATTTTTAGGTTCAATGGAAAGGTGATACCACTGTTGAAGTACTAGAAGAACCCCATGTCTAAGTCAAATCAAGGAGAATTTATTTTTTTAATTTGGAAATTTTTATGTAATTAATTAACTTAAAATATTTTTCCATGGTTACTAGATTTGTGTTCTTTCCCTCCCCTCCCTTAGGTTACAGGCAATTTCTAGGAGCATTTATTAAGCACCTATTTTGTACCAGGTACTATGCTAATTACTGGGGATACAAAGAAATGCAAAAAAATTAAAAAACCCAGAACTCAAGGAGTTCCCAGTGTAATGGAGGTAACAACTTGCAAACAATTGCACAAAAAAAATGTATTTTTGTTTGTTGCTCTTCAGTCATTTTTTAGTTATATTCAAGTCTTTGTGACCCATTTTTGAATATTCTTGACAAATATACTAAAATGTTTGGTCATTTCCTTCACAAGCTTATTATATAGATGAGGAAATTGAGGCAAACAAGGTTCAGGGATTCACCCAGGGTCATACAACCAGTAAGTAACTGAGGCCAAATTTGAACTCAAGAAGACAGGTTTTCCTGACCTCGGGACCAGTGTTCTATCCACTGTACCATCTTGCTGGACAAATTGGAGCTAACTTCAGAGGAATTAAGGAGAATTAGAAAACACTTCTTATTGAAGGTGAGACTTAAGCTAAAATTTGAAGGAAGCCAGGGAATTCTGGAAGTGAAGAAGATCAAGGAAATTATTCTAGGTATGGGAGACAGTCAATGAAAATGCCTATCAAGAGTCAAGAGATGGATTATTTTGTGTAAGGAACAGCAAGAAAGCCAGTGTCACAGGATCATAGAGTACATAGACAAGAGCAAGGTGTAAGAAGACCAAAAAAGATAGGGAGGATCCAATGCTTTAGAAGGTAGAGTATTGAGTTAAACCCATAAATGATCCTGAGATCACCTTGGGATCAGATGCCATAGTTCTCCATATTAGGTAGAAACAGAGTCAGAAGTTCCTGTCAATGAGATATGAAAAACTTTTTTTTTAGTTTAGTATTATTTATATATGTGAAAATGTTCTAAATCACTAATTGATTAGAGAAATATAAATTAAAATAACTCTAAAGTACCACTTCACACTTATAAGATTAACTAGTATAACAGAAAAGGAAAATGACAACTATTGGGGTTTTTAGTGGGACACTAATGTGCTGTTGGTAAGAGTTGTGAACTGATCCAGTCATTCTGGAAAGGATTTGGAACTATGCCCAAAGGGATATAAGACCATGCATATCCAGAAATACCAACACTAGATCTTTATCCCAAAAAGATCAAGAAAAAAGAAAGGGACAAATATGTACAAAAATACTTATAACAGTTCCTTTGATGTAAGAGAATTCAAGATTGAGGTGTCCATCAATTGGGGAATGGCTAAGCAAGTTGGGGTATATGATTGTGCTGGGATGCTATTGTGCTTTAAGAAATGACAAGCAGGATAGTTTTAGAAAAACCTGGGAAGACTTATATGAACTGATGCAAAAAGTAAAAGGAGAAGAACCAAGAGAACATAGTATAAAATAAAAGCAATACTTATAGTGATCAGCAGTGAATGACTTAACTGTTGTGATTATAATGATCAGGTTGATTCCAAAGGATTATGAAAAATGTTACCCACCAGCAGAGAAAAAAACTGATGGGATGTGAATGAAGATTCAAGAATGATTTTTTCACTTTCCTTATTTTCTTGCTTTTTTCTGAATCATAGATAATATGGAAATATATTTTACATAATTTCACACATAAAATTGATATCACATTGCTTGCCTTCACAATGAGTAAAGGAGGCATGAAAGGGCAAGAATTGGAGACTCAATGTTTAAATAAAATTTAAAAATAAATATTTTTTAAAGTTTAGCATTCTGATCAATAGTAGTTTGGTAAAGTCAGAAATTTTTATATAAGTTGCCATATTTACATGAAAGACTATCTTTTTTTTTTAATTCCTCAAGAAGCAATTTAAATTAGAAGCTATCTTCAATTACAAAGGGTCTTCATTTTTTACTTAATTGATCTACTATCCATCAGTTTCTTCCATCCATGGACCAAATCATTTTACCTTACTAACACAGATCACCATCTATTGGCAAAGGCATGTAACTTCAAGATTTTCTAGTCTAAATAGGAAGAAGAGATGGGGGAGGGGGAAGAGAATGGTCAACATCCATTTTTTTTCACTTTATATTCAAATTGATTTTTGTTAGGAAGAGATCATGCTTTAATCCTGTAAGAGGAAAAACTCCAGGCAGGAAGGGACCATTGATAGATTCGTCCCTGTCTCTCCCTGCTTCTGATTTTTCACTTTTTTTATGTGTCAGCTTAATTTGCTTTATTAAAGTATTTGTACCAATAACTACTACTACCATGTATAGCCCCTCAGGAAACACTAATATCCATTTCTAAAATAACCTAGGTGCAAATAAACCCCTTCACTCTCTAATTTGACTAAGACAAGTTTGAACATTTTTTTTTCTGATGAAAGCTTTATTTTTTTCCAGTTAGCTAAATTTATTTGCTTCTTTTCCTTTTTTAAAAATTAATTTATTTAGTCAATTTAGAATATTATTACTTGGTTACAATAATCACATTATTTCCCTCCCTTTCCTCCACTGACCCTTTCAGCAGCCAACGCACAATTTCATTGGGTATTACTTGTGTCCTTGATCAGAACCTATTTCCACGTTGTTGGTGTTTGCATTAGGATGTTCATTTAGAGTCTACCTCCCCAACCATATCCCCTCAACCCATGTATTCAAACAGTTGTTTTTCATCTGTGTTTCTACTCCCACAGTTTTTCCTCTGAATTTGGAAGTTTAAACATTTTTAAAAGAAATTTCATTAGTAAAAATGCCCCCACTTTCTCTTCCTCTTCTGAAGAAAGAAAAAAAGAGAGAGAGGGGAGGGAGGGAGAGAGGGAGGGACAAAAGAAGGGAGGGAGGGAGGTAAAAGGGAAGAAAGGAAGGAAAGAAGGAAGGAAGGAAGGAAGGAAGGAAGGAAGGAAGGAAGGAAGGAAGGAAGGAAGGAAGGAAGGAAGGAAGGAAGGAAGGAAGGAAGGAAGGAAGGAAGGAAGGAAGGAAGGAAGGAAGGAAGGAAGGAAGGAAGGAAGGAAGGAAGGAAGGAAGGAAGGAAGGAAGGAAGGAAGGAAGAAAGAAAGAAAGAAAGAAAGAAAGAAAGAAAGAAAGAAAGAAAGAAAGAAAGAAAGAAAGAAAGAAAGAAAGGACTATTGGTCACAATATTATGAAGAACTTTCTCATGACAAGAACTACCAACAAAGGAATGAACTTCCTTTGGATGTACAAGAAGTTTCTCATTAGTGGAAAGTCAAGCAAAAGATGGTTGTCTCTCTGTTAGCAATGCTACTGGAAAACTTAGTAGGAGTTCAGGCTTGATGAATTATTGCAAATGTTCTTTCAACTCCATGATTCAGTAACTCTGGCTTTCTAAGACTTTGATGATCACAGAAACTTTGGAGAACCACCCCAGGGTGGGTGATCAAGAATCTTGAGCTAGATTCTTTGCAGACATCCTAGAGTATTTCATTCAATTTAAGGATACCAAGGGTCTGGAAGAAGGGAGTTCCAAATATGTTTTGGGGCTGTGGTCAGAAGGCAGAGAGATAAGAAAAAGATCTGAGCAGATAAATATTTCAATCAAGAAGTGAAAATAGAAAAAAAAATGAGTTCATACTCAAATGAACTAGGGCTAAGAGCAAAGCAAGCTGACTGTTGTCTAAGGTGGTGAGATTGAAATTAAGTTAATAATTGCTTCCATTTTGTTTCCCAGAGCACAATGCTGAGGGTATTTCCACTTAGAACTGAAATTGTTTCCTCTTTCTTTAGCAACTCCACTTCAAACAAACTGAAAGCAAAGGAAATAGAAAACAGAATCTAGCCTTAGCTATGAACTACTAAGTAGCCTTCCATACCTTATTTTAATACTTATCTGTATCTATGTTTTTTGTTACTATAACTGAAAAGTTGCTTAGTCTCATTTTATCTAAGCCTACAATTCCACATTTGAAGATTGAGAGATAAAAATCTAGTTCATGACGAAAGAGAAATCTTAATTTTCTCTAATTTGTAGCCCTGAAAAGGAAGAGAGTAAATGCAATTTGGGTAATATTCCAGAGGGCACATGGACTGACTGCCTTTTAACCTATTGAAAAAGATAATAAGGAGATGAGCCAGTAGTAGAAAGGGGGTGGGATTTGGTATGAAGGTCTCTGATTGGACCCTTTATCATAAAACCACACCCCATAATACTACAAATCTATAAGTTGTCAAGACTGATATAAAGAATAAAATAAGTAATAAGGATAAACAAAAGCTACTTCTTAGTTCCAGTTCAAACCCTATACATTTAAATACACAAATACAGACTGAACAAAAAATAAACTCATAAACTAATTTTGTAAAATTACCTCTTTTCTGTATTTAGTAACTATGTTGAAGTTTTATGATAAAAAATGAGCTTCTCTCCAGTGCCTAGAAATGTTGTCCAATAACAGATGTACCTCTTGAGTACTTAAGGAGTTTCCAAGAGCTCTAATACTAATGAAATATTAAAAGGTCTAGAGGAAAGCCTCCAGTGTGTTATATAGAACCTCTACAGAGGATTTATGGAAGGGTGTGGACCACAATTACACATAGATAGGTTATTATTTGTACCATTAAAGGGACTATGCACCTTGATGAGATCTCAGGTAATTCATTCACTTATTGTTTATTGAACACCTACTAAATAAAAAAAAAATTAGAATAGTCAGTTAATAATAATAATAACAAGCTACATTTTCATAGAACTTTAAGTTTCAGAAAGAAGTTTTCCCACAATAGCCCTATGAGGTAGACAGTGCAAGTGGCATCCTCATTAACATTCCATCTTCTGTCTTCATGTCTTTGCACAGACTGTACACCTGTCCCTGGAAGTCGTTCCCTCCTCATCTTCCTTAGCTCCCTTTGAGACTCAGATCAAGTGCCAATTTCTACAAAAGACCAATCCTGATCACCCCCCAGACGGGGAGTTTGGAGAGGAGTATAAAATTTTGGATTGATATCCTGCCTTAGAAACAAACTAGCAATGTTACCCTTGGAAAGTCACTTATTTACCTTTCAAGCTCTCATCTTTCTTGTCCATAAAATGATGGGATTTGAGGTGATTGCCTTTAAGGGTACTTTCAGCTTAAAGATCTATGATCCAGTTGCTAGTAAGCTTTGTATATATTTTGAATTACTTTTCTGTATAATATATTGTTATCCTCCATGAAATGAAGCCTCCTTGAAGACAGGAATTATTTGATTTTTGCCTCTGTGAACTTAGCAAATTAAAAAAATGCCTGAGAACATTATAGGCACTTAAAAACGTAAGAATCATCAACTCCATTTTATAGAAGAAGACACCAAGTCTCAGAATAACTCAATGACTTGCCCTTGGTCATACAATTCAGGTCACAGATACAAGTTCCTCCTAGATGTTTCTGGAATACAAAATATTCTTCATTACACCACACAGTCTGTTTTTACACAAAAACCTTCACATCATTTCATTCAGCAAGCATCTATTGCTTTTTAAACACAATATGCACAGAGTTAAATACAAAAATGTGGACAAAATAAATTGATTGGGACCAAACCCTGAGAACTGTTGGGAAATCAAAAAGTTTTCTCTTTAGGAGGTAGTACTCAGGCTGACTCCTGAAGGTAATCAGGGATTCTTAGAGGAGGAGTTAAGAAAATATTGCATTCCAGGCCTAAAGGAAGGAGATGGAATATTCTCTATAAGGGACAAAGAGAGAGTAATCCAGTTTCACTGACACAGAATTCATGAAGGAGAATATTGTACAATATGCTTTGCAAAGCAGAAGGGAGCAAAACTAGAAAGGACGTTAAATCCCAAGGAGAAAAAAAAATGCATTTGATTGAGACAAGAGGGAAAAACTGGAAATTTTTGAGTAAATGAATGATGCTAAAGGACCAGATCCCCAAGTTCGGACCCAGCCTCAGACACTTACTAGCTGTGTGACTCTGGGCAAGTTGTTTAACTTTGTTGGCCTCAATTCTTCATCTGTTTAATGAGCTTGAGAAGGAAATGGCAAATCACTCCAGCATCTTTACAAGAAAATCTCCAAATGGGACTATGAAGAGTCAGACAAGACTGAGAATGACTAAACAAGGATATTAACAAGTTAGATGCAATACAATGGAGAGCAATCAGGATACTTGGGAAACCTGGCCATAACCTAGAAGGAGTAGTTGAAGGAATAAGGTTACTTAGGTCAGAAAAGACAAGATTCAGAGGGGCCATAATCACTGTCTTCAAATTTTTGAAGGACTGGCATGTGGAGGAGAGATTTGACTTGATTTTCTGAGTTGTAGAAGGTAGATCTAAGGTAGAAATGACAGGAGTCAAATTTCAGCTTGAGATAATGAAAATGAAATGGACTTTCCCAGGAAGTAGTAACACCTCTCTAGAGGTCTTTAAGTGGAGATAGGAAATTCTGTCCAGCTATCTTTGAACAAGGTGAGCACTGAGTTCATTTTCCAATTTGACATTCTAGAATTCTTTGATACTTGATACTCCTATAGCACAAATGGGACTCTTAGATTCCCTTATGCTACTGTATAAATTCATCTAATGTTCTTTTCCTTTAGGTTTAATATAACTTGACCTCTGATCTATGAATTGATTTGTTCATTCATTTCAGTTGTGTCTAACTATTTGTGATCTCATTTGGTGATTTCTTGGCAAAGATATTGCAATGGTTTGATCTTTTCTTCTCTAGCTCATTTTACATATGAGGAAACTGAGGCAAACAGGGTTAAGTGATTTGCCTAAGGTCATACAGCTAGTACATGAGTCTGGATATGAACTCATGAAGATGAGTCCTCCTGAACCTGGGTCTGATGTTCTAACCACTGAACCACCCAGTTACCCCAGGATTAGAAGTAGACACAGTAAATTTCTATCTGAATACCACAAATACTTTAGGGACATGCACTTTGCTCTAATTTGTTCCTCGCTAAGAATGAAGCCTGTATATATGTGTCAGTATGATAAAATGGAAAAAAGCAGCATATTTGGTTTTAGAAGGTCAGGGATTGAATCCCAATTATATCTGTCACCTTGAAAGAGTTAATTGCTCCCCCACTCTGGACCTCATTTCCTTCTCTGTTTGACTAGTTGACCTCTAAGGTCTCTTCCAGCTCCTTATCCTATGATCCTATATTGTTAGATGATTGGGGGAAGATACTGGAGGAAGAGACTCACAGTAAGGTAAAATTGGATTCTAGTTCTCTTCAAACAGACATCCAATCCTCTTTGAACTATAGGGAAAAAACAATAATTTCCTCCCTCCTGCCTCCCACTCCTTTTTTAAGAGACTGGATCTCCCTAATAAAGTTAGGTTGAAAATTCAGTGGTCACTCATGGGCCTGATCCCACTCCCCATTACTAATCAGCAAAAGAACTTGGATATGCTATTTCCAAACTGGGTTGATTGACCCCTCCTTAAGCCATATGGTATATCCTTCTCCTCTCACAGAGCCTACCATATTGGTGGCAGATTTTGTACAGACACACAATTGGCTTAGCCTACTATAAATAGGAACGTCTGAGCTAACTCCATTTACCACCTTCAGGCTCCTAAATAACAGAGATCACAGCCCTGTACCATTATATCTGGAGTTATTGTTGATTCATTTTTCAATCATGTCCAACTCTTTTATGACCAAATTTGGGATTTTCTTGGCAAAGATGATACTGCAGTGGTTTGCTGTTTCCTTTTCCAGTTCGCTTTACAAATGAGGAAACTGAGGCAAATAGGATTAAGTGATTTGCCATGGGTCTGAGGTAAAATTGGAACTCAGGAATATGAGTGTTCCTGATTCCAGGTTCTGATATCTGCTGTACTACTTCATGTCTAGAAGTATTCCTTTAAAAAAAATCTGAACCATAACAGTGCCATATTGCTCATGACACTCAGTGCTTAGTATTATATTACTTTGCAGAGGACAATGGCTAAGGATACATCTATGATACCATTGAGCCTCCTCCCCTCAGGGTCCATCAGAGGCAAGGTGGCAATCTTACCAGATTATCCACAGGCGCCAATTAGTCAAACATAGAAATATGCCTGCTTACCCAAATCTTCTAAAGTGGGATGAATATAATAGAAGTTTCCTGAGAGAATACTCTATCCTCTTCCCTAAAGGACTATAGAATCAACTGCTAAAAAAATATACTGAAAATTCTTTGGCGATATTCTTATCTCTATTTCTCATGCCCTACATTCATCAGCAATTTATCATGGGTTTTAAGTTATATAGAGGTGTGAAATTAAATGTGCCCTCAAGCAGTCATGGCAGCCCCCTGACCCTTTGTGAATTTCAAGATAAAAGTCGATGAGATCTGCTAGTCCCCAGGAAGCTGAATGGGCCCAAGACTGATTTGGGTGGTATTTAGTCTTGAATATGGCATAGCTAATCTTAATGAAGGGTCTGGATCCAAGTCTAACTCCATAAATTCTCTTCCTTTCTTATTATTAGGTTTGATTTCTGTAGTATATGATTATCTATTCTAATTAGTTAGACCTTGGCCCCATATATGACTTTATTTTCCTATAGTTGTAAAAAACTAATTTGTTAACAAGCAGAGTCAAATGTGGTAGACATTTTGAGGGAGAAACACCCTTGTTAGCTATTCAAACCCTTCCTAATACATTTCAATTCCATAAATGTTTATAAAGCACCAACTATGTGCAAGGTATTGTGCTGATCACTGAGTGAAGGAAATACAAAGATGACAAGTTCCTTGCTTATGGGAAGCTTACAGTCTAATACAGAGGAGAAGAAGATACCTTCATAAATAACCAAAATGAAGGGAGAAAGCAAAACATGTCTTAATGTGCGATACCAAACACTGTTATCCAGGGATATATACAGTTGAATATCTATAGACATAGAAATTCTCTCTTTTGCCTCTTTTACCTTGGAGATCCCTTTTCCTAAAAGTCATTTTATATTCTCTTTGTTGAAACCCTCTACTTTTATTGAGTCCCTGTGGCCCTAAAGCCAGGAAATGCCACATACTAGCTACGTGACCTGGGCAAATCATTTAACCTTATTTTCAGACAGAAAAATATCTCTCTCAGTGGTATTATTGCTAAGCCCCCTTTTGCATCATTTATAAATCTAGATTATGGAGCAAGGTGGAGCAATGGATAGAGTTCTGGGACTCAAATCAGGAAGGTCTGAGTTCAAATCCAGCATTAGATTCTGGTCCAACCTCCAATTTCTAAATGATGGAAATAGAGGTTCAGTCATAATATCAGTGATAGAGATAGTTTTCATTCTGGAAGGCTTTGAAAGTTCTTTGCTTTCCTTATGACTAGAAAAAGTCTTGATTCCTGTGTCAAGCACACTGTTCTGCTTATAGTAGGTGTTGAAGAAATAAAATGATGGGATTATAGGATTTAGAGTTGGTGATATTAGGTTTCTCCCAGTTCAGCACTCTTACCATTAAGGTGCCATATTAAGAGGAGAACGTATTAGAAT
The DNA here is from genome assembly GCF_027887165.1 of Monodelphis domestica. NCBI lineage: Eukaryota > Metazoa > Chordata > Mammalia > Didelphimorphia > Didelphidae > Monodelphis > Monodelphis domestica. The sequence continues at coordinate 73,845,773 of NC_077227.1, forward strand.
TGTTGCAATTCAGTTGGGCATGGAATTACAAAGGTGGATTCCCTATATTACAACTAAGAAGCAAAATAATAGTTCTAAGTTTGGACAATATCTATTAAGAGATTACTACTATGTATACAACAGTCTTCTAGACCCTGAGAGAGGGAAATGAAGAAATAAATCAAGAGGCATGACCCCAAATCCAAGTATTTGGCACCATTGCAGTGGAGATGTGATATACACAAAGGTCAATATAATAAAAATTAGAATATAACAACTACACAAGAAAAGTATGAGAAGCAATGAGATCAAATGACAGAAAGATCACTTCCAGCTGGAAAGCAATCTCTAAAGTCCCTTCCAAATCTAAATTTCATATTAAATTTTATGAGACTATAATTAATAGCTTAAAGTCTGGTCCAGCATCTTAAAGAAAAATAAAAGCTACTGTGTCTCATTTAAAATTGCAAAATAAACAGTTCAAACTTTTGAAGGACCATTACTTGGGTGCTTGAAGATTTCAGAGGGTATCTAGTCTAACCTCCTCATCTTACAGATGAGGAAGTAGAAACTAAAAGACTTGCCTAGGTTTACATAGGGAGTAATTGATAGTGTCAGGATTTAAATCTAAGTCATCTTGACTCCAAATATAAACTTCTATTCCACTATACCACCTGTTTAATATAATGAACACCGCCCTAAATGTCAAGATGTAAGCCTCCTTCCTTCACTCCCACTGAAATACTGAAATTGTCTGGTCATTGTGTTAAAAATCTGCAATCTCTTCCACTGGAGAGGCTGAGCCTGGTGCATCTCTGGAGCTCAGGAGTTCAAAGAGGCAGTGGTCTAAACCAATCAAATGCCTACACTACAGAAGGCGAGGGAAGGCAAAAGATTTCAGACAGTGTTTCTGTCTCTAAACTATTCTTTCCTTTCATATATTCTTAAAGCAAGACAAACCTAATGCCTAATTCCAACCCCCAATAGCTTAGGAATAGCTTAGGAAAATGCTCTTCTGCTGAGTACTCTATAAAAATATCCCCCAGCATGGCAAAGTATTATGAGTCTCAAGTATTAGGAGTGGAGTTAGTGCTATTTCAAGCACTAAATGAGTATACCAAGGAGTGGAGGTGGGGAGGGAAACAGAGGGCCACATGTTTCTAGCATATGTCATAACTGGAATGGAAGCATCTTTATATTCATGAATGATAGCTGACCTCAGTGCTTCCATAGTACACATGTGAGTGTCCATCAGAATGGTCTGAATCTTTGCTGGCTCTTCAAGAAGCTCATGGGAAAATATCTCACATGCCCTTCTCTGGTAATGGTCCTGATGTTCTGCAGTATAAGGCAGTGGGAAGTAAAGCCACTTGAAGATGACATTTCTGGTTCTCTAAGGATCCAGCCTCTCAGGGCTGGGAAATGTTTGATGAAAGGTTATGTTCTCATTGCTTGCAAATGCAAAGTGTTTTGAGAGTTCCATTTGAAGAAGTTTCTATATACTCCTCAAAGTCAAAAAAACAAAGAATTCCAATGACCTATATGGCAGAAATGGATCCCTAAATTGATCATATCAATAGCACAATTAGGAATGAAGGCACTTATATGTAGTGAATAAGCAAAAAACCAATCTTACAAACACTTATAAAAGGTTTAATATAACTAGGCACTGTGCTAAGTGCTAGGGACACAGAGCAAAAGCAAAAACAATGTCCACCTTCAAGAATATTACATTCAAATGTGGAAGAAAATGTGTAAATACATAAATACAAATAAACTAGGAAACCAAGGAAGCTGGAGTAGATTTGGGGAGTTCAGGAGTTCTGAGCAAAACTAGGGGCAAATAAATTGTCTGTACTAAATATGGCCTCAATGTAATTAGCCCTTGGGCCTGGGATATAAAGAGGAATGAACTACCAGGTTGCCTAGGGAGAGGTCCAAGTTGAAAATAAAGTTGGTCTAAGATCTTGTGCCAGTCAATGAGATTAGGTTCATTAGTAACCCTTACACTTCCAGCTTGAGTAAAATAGGAGGAAGGAAGGAAGGAAGGAAGGAAGGAAGGAAGGAAGGAAGGAAGGAAGGAAGGAAGGAAGGAAGGAAGGAAGGAAGGAAGGAAGGAAGGAAGGAAGGAAGGAAGGAAGGAAGGAAGGAAGGAAGGAAGGAAGGAAGGAAGGAAGGAAGGAAGGAAGGAAGGAAGGAAGGAAGGAAGGAAGGAGGGAGGGAGGGAAGGAGGGAGGGAGGGAAGGAGGGAGGGAAGGAAGGAAGGAAGGAAGGAAGGAAGGAAGGAAGGAAGGAAGGAAGGAAGGAAGGAAGGAAGGAAGGAAGGAAGGAGGGAAGGAAGGAAGGAAGGAAGGAAGGAAGGAAGGAAGGAAGGAAGGAAGGAAGGAGGGAAGGAAGGAGGGAAGGAAGGAGGGAAAGAAGGAAGGAAGGAAGGAAGGAAGGAGGGAAGGAAGGAGGGAAGGAAGGAGGGAAGGAAGGAGGGAAGGAAGGAGGGAAAGAAGGAGGGAAGGAAGGAAGGAAGGAAGGAAGGAAGGAAGGAAGGAAGGAAGGAAGGAAGGAAGGAAGGAAGGAAGGAAGGAAGGAAGGAAGGAAGGAAGGAAGGAAGGAAGGAAGGAAGGAAGGAAGGAAGGAAGGAAGGAAGGAAGGAAGGAAGGAAGGAAGGAAGGAAGGAAGGAAGGAAGGAAGGAAGGAAGGAAGGAAGGAAGGAGAGAGGACATTTGAGCTGAATTTTGAAGGAAGTCAAGAAGTCAGAGGGAAGAAGAGAGTTTATAGCCATAGGAGTGGGTGGGCAACCAGCAAGAGGCACAGAGACAGAAAATTGGGCATAACATGTAAGAAACAAAAAGTATGACAGTATAGTGGGACCTTGAGGTGTGCTGAAAGAAGTAATATGAAAGTAGAGTGAAAATATAGGGAGCATTTAGGTTATGAAGAACTTTAAATGCTCAAGAGAAGAGTTTATATTTGATCTGAGGGAGCCTCTAGAGTTTACTAAATAGAAGGGGGAAGAGGAGGGTAGCATGGTGAAACCCCTATTTTGGAATAAAATCATTTTGGTAACTGAGAAGAGGTTGGATTAGAATGGAGAGGGATTTGAGGCATAAAGATCAATTAAGAGCTGATTAGTGTAGTATAGATATTTCAAGACCTCACAAGGCAGGAGGCAAGCAACACCCAGCAGTGTACCTATTATAACTTGAGATAATTGGACTGCCATTTGCATGGCAAACTGGGAGCTCATATAATGGAAACTGGCCATTGCTAAAGCAGGTAGGGTGAGTGGAATTAAGAAGTCATCAAAACTTATAGCAATATATAGCAATATAAGACAGAGACTATGATGACATCGTGGAAATATAGAATCTAGAGAAAATGAGTTCCTTGAGGGTGGAGATTTTGTCTTTGGGTTCCTAGTATATAGCACAGTACCTTGAAATCTTCCTATTCCAGTACCCATCCTTTGTAAAATCAGGAAAGCCAACTTCCTCAAATAGAGTTATTGACACACTGGCAACAAATGTGGAACAGACAAGGGAGAAAAGGAGTCCTAGGTAAGAGTTTCATCTCTAGAGCATTTTAGTTTTAGAGAAGCTAATTTACCTCTCTGGATTTTGGTTCTTTCCCTTTCTTCACTTCCTTCTTGGCTTTGATTATTCCCATCCAGAACATAGAAACGAGCCTTAGACACTAGCACTAATGTCCTTATTCTCTTTCAATAAGCTACATGTGAAGGAAAAGGCACTGGGATGTAGGCAGTTGGCATACCCTTATAGAAGTACAGAAACTTTTCTCCTTCCATTTTCTTTGGGTTAAATAAACTCAATGGCCATGAAAAGTTGTCTATGTAATAATATAAAGGCAAAGTTGAAATTTAGCTAGGGAATTTCATAGGATTATAGCTGGAAAGGGTTTCAGAAGCAATCTCATCCAAACCTTTCATTTCACAGATGAGGGAACTGAGAACCAGCAATTAGTGTTGCCTATTATGACATGGATAGGAGAAGTCAGATGTTGAATTTAAGCCCAGTTCTCTGACTCCAGAGACAGTGTCCTCTCTTCTATACTACAATGCAGGACAGGTAATGAGAGATTTTCCTTTTTAATAGTCCCAAGTGGGGCCAGCTAGGTGACTCAGTAGATTGAGAGCCAGGTCTAGAGACAGGAGGCCTTGGGTTCAAATGTGACCTTAGGCACTTCCTGGCTATATGACAGGGCAAGTCACTTAACTCCCATTGCCTAGCCCTTACTACTCTTCTGCCTTGGAACTAATACACAGTGTTGATTCTAAGATGGAATGGAAGGGTTTTTTAAAAATAATAATCACAAAGACTGTTTTATATCAGCTTTTAGGCTCTAATTAAGAAGTTGGTCAGGGAAGGTTTCTTTTTTCCAGGATATCTAAAGATAAACAACTTGGCAACATGTGAAGATTGCACAAGGTCTACTAGGTATGTGTTATAGATCTTGATAAGACTACTTGATAAATGCCATTCAAGAGAAAATCATACAGTACTCCCTTTCTGTTTAGTTACCAAAATGATTCCCTATCTTTTTGTAGGTTTAGGCAGTATGTGGGATGCTCTGGGCTGCTATTCCCACTTTACCATCTCAGATGTCACATGGGAAATTAATCAAATGAATTGTAACATCTGTCACACTTGTAAATGGAACGAAGAATAAAGCATTTCTAAAATATTGTACCTGGCTGGGAAAAATGATGTAGCACTATCTTTAAAAAGAAAATTAAATCTTTAATTTACACTATGCATAATAAAATGGCACTTTCATTCTCTGTGTGAACAAATGGCTGCTGATATCTTAATCTATTATTTTTTTATTTTTCTTATTACATTAAGATTACTGATATGATAACATATTTAAAAATAAGAACCATTGTTCTAGTATCTTTAAAGTTTGAAATAAAATCAATGAAGAGGACATAAGACATGTGGAAGGAAGGTGGGAGGTAGAGAATACCCCAGAGAAGGAAATGGCCCAAGGGCAAGAAATTTCTGCCACATTCTTTCCTTCTAGCACCATCAAAAAGCAATGTATTCTTTTAAGAAAGAAAATAGGGTTTGAAAGAAAGAAAGAAAGAAAGAAAGAAAGAAAGAAAGAAAGAAAGAAAGAAAGAAAGAAAGAAAGAAAGAAAGAAAGAAAGAAAGAAAGAAAGAAAGAAAGAAAGAAAGAAAGAAAGAAAGAAAGAAAGAAAGAAAGAAAGAAAGATAGGGTTTGAGAGAGTAGGGCAGCAGAGGTAAGGCTATAGGCTTAATTAACCATTGTCTGGGTAGTATCTTTGACCACTAGCTTCTCTGGCTTCCTTTAATTCCCAGCTAAAATCTAATCTTCTACATAAAGCTTTTCCAAATTCCTTTTAGTTCCAGTGATATCCTTTACTCTTTATTCCCAGTATATGGCTTGTTTGTACATATTTATTTTCTTATTGTCTTCCCCATTAGACTGTGAGCTCCCTGAGAGCATGGACTTCTGCATTTTTTTTAATATCTAGCACTTAGCAGAGTACCTGGCACACAGAAGACCCTCAATAAATGTTTATTGATTGACTAGTTGAGAATTGCCTTACCTAGTTTAATGGAAGAACAAGATTTGTTTGCAAAGCCTAGTGTTTCTCTGGATACCAAAGATAGAAGTCAACAAACTTTTATTAAGCATTCACTAAGTATTAGGAACTGTTGCTAAATGTTGGGACTACAAAAACAAAAAGTAAAAAATAAAATAAAGGAGCAGCTAAATGGCTCAGTGGATAGAATACTATGCCTGGAGATGAGAGGTCTTAGGTTCAAATCCAGCCTCAAACACTTCCTAGCTGTGTGATGTTGGGTAAGTTATTTAACCCCAATTACCTAGCCCTTACTGCTCTATTGCCTTAAAACAGATGTTCAATATCCATTCTAAAACAGAAGATAAGGGTAGGTAGACAGAGAGATAGACAGGTAGGTAGATAGGTAGACAGACAGACAGATTAGATAGATAGACAGAGAGATAGAGATAAATAGGGTATAATATGTAAATATATAATAATAGATAGATGGATAAATAGACAGACAGATAAGGTATAGATATGTAGACATACAAATAATAGAAAGATTGATAGACAGATAGATAAGGCATAGATATGTAGATTTACAAATAATATTCCTTGCCCTCAAAGATCTTACATTCTAAAGAGAGAAGAAACATAAAAGGGAATTGAAAGGGAATGATAATAATAAAAGTTAGTATTTATATAGCACTGTTCAGGCTTTAGAATTATTTTCTCATCTAATTTTCACAATAACTCTGAGAGGTAGGTGCTCTTATTATCATCCCCATTGTACAGATGAGGAAACTGAGGGAAATGGAGTTAAAGTTACTTACCCCAAGATCACACAGCTAATTATTGTCAGAGGCCAAATTTAAACTCAAATCTCCCTTGCTCCAAGCCTGGTGCTCTGTGCCCTTTGATGCCACCTAGAGGCAATGAAAGCAATGGTGGAGACATCCAGAGAGTAAAGCATGTTAGAGACTCTAGGTAGAATTTACCAATAGGAGAAAGAGATCACTTATAGTGGAGAGAGAAGGCAGGTGAATCATGGTGGCAAAGTTCAGAGAATGAAAGGCAGAAGGTAATTCTATTGTATTGTCCTAATACCAAGGACAGCCAGCACATGTAGGAGGTCAAGATAGAATTTTAGTTCCCTAAGAAACAGCTATCATGAGATACCCTTTTATCTTGAAGCCCAGGAAATAAGGGAGATATTTACCTTTAACTGTGGGAAGGAGTCTTTGAGGAAATTCATTCTAACTCTTTCCCCCTTTTTATCTACATGAGTAGAATAGATGACTTTTTAGTATACTGGCAATTAAGACCCATTTTTAAAACCAAGGGAGAATAGACAAAGAAGTGAAAAGGAAAAAAAATTCAGAAAATGATGCCAAAAGTAATACAGAGAAATTCATCTCAATTCAACGTTTATTAAGAGCCTATTAAGAGCCTACTATATAAATAAGAATATTATAGGTACTAAGGTGCAAAGAAACCAAAGGAAATAGTCCCTGCCCTTGAGGACCTCATATTCTCCTAGAACAATACATCAGGTATACAGAGAAATAAATAATATTTACAAAGTCTTAAAAAAAGTTAAAAAGAAAGAGCACAAACAACTGAGGGAAATTAGGAAATGCTTTGCAGAAAAAGGGGCACCTGAACTAAGACTTATAGAGAGCTGGAGATTCTTAGACCTGGAGGTGAAGAGGAAGTTCATTCCAGGTATTAGTAAAGCAAAGCAGAAAGAAACAGAATACCAAGATCATTGGTCAGTCAGTCCACTAACATTTATTAAATATCATCCTAATGCCATATACTGTGTTAATAAGCACTGAAGATTCTAAGAAAGGGAAAAGACAACCCCTGCTCTCAAGGAACTAACAATCTAATGGTAGAAACAACACACTACCAACCATGTACAAATTAGATATATTCAGGATAAATTTGGGGTAAGACACTTTGAGAGCAGATAAAAATCCCTCATGCAAGTCTATAGAACTATAAAGTTCTAACCCTAGACTGTAAGCCCTGACAAACCCTACCACTAATTGGATGGAAAGATGGCAAATTGGGAAGATGGCAAGTATGGTCCCAGTGCTGAACTATCCTGTATTCCAAATTCAAGGAGGCTAATTATCAGATAAGGTTATAGGATGATGTTTTTTTGTGGTTGTTGTTTGGGGAAGAGAGCTACACCAACTCTTCAGCATCACCTGCTCTGAGAATGGCTATGCTCTATGCAAGGTGAGAGAATACCCACAATGCTCAAAACCACAGATCCTTAAAGTATTAAAGCACATTGGGAGTAGTCTCTGGCTCTCTCCACACACAGTACACTCAGGTTACCATCCCCACCTCTCTCCACTTGGAAATTTGACTCCAGACTAGGAATACCCTCAGGATGTTTTATGCCATTTTTGGCCTCATCTTTTCTGGACCTAGGCTGCTATAGTGCTCTCCTTACATCTCTTGGGCTGATGATGACTCCATCACCTCCTTATAGAAAATTGGGCTCTGTCCCTATCTTGTTAGCCACTCTCCAGAATATTTACCAGTCTTTTCCATATCATAGCACCCACATGTCCTCCTCCTCCTCCTCCTTCTCCTCCTTCTCCTTCTCCTTCTTCTTCTCCATCTTCTTCTCCATTTTCTCTTTATACTTAAGCTCCTTAAAGAATGTATTATCTTATTTGATTGCTTTTGTCTTCCCACTGCTTAGCTCAATGACTAGTACATAGTAAGTACTTAATAAATCAGCACACCCATCTTTCACTTTATTTCCTTCACAAGTTATTTTTATTGTATGTATAATATGTGGTTTCTGTCATGGCATGGAGAATATAGAACTATGTATTACATGAAAGCACTGGTATAACCTATATCAGATTATTTACCACCTCAGGGAGGAAAGGGAAGAAATTGTTCCTCCATGTAATTTTTTAAAATTTAACTTATATTAAATAAATGAATGTTTTATATATCTAGCTATATAGAGATTCATTTCTCCCTTGAATGTTTCTCTTGAGATACATTAGAATACATACAGGAATCAGGAACTCTAGAGATCATCTAATCCAACTTCCTCATTTAGCAAATGAGGAAACATGGGACCAAAGTCAACAGTCAATAGATAACAAGTAAATTGGCTTTATCCTAAGAACACAAATACAAGCAGAAAGTAAGGCAAAGAGCTTGAATTCTTCTTTTTTAACCCTTATCTTACAACTTAGAATCAATATTGTGTTGGTTATAAGGCAGAAGAGTGGTAAGGGCTGGGCAATGGGGGGTTAAGTGACTTTTCCAGGATCACATAGTTAGGAAGTGTCCTAAGTCACATTTGAACCCAGGAGCCCCCCATCTCTGGACCTGGCTCTCAATCCCCTAAGTCATATAGCTGCCCAGAAGAGCCTACATTCTAATGGGAGAAGAGAACCCATAAAAGGAAACTGAAAAGCAGAGAGGAAAGAGTATTATAGACAAAGTCTGGAAGGAAAGCCAAGAGTTCAGCAGAGAGAAGAATGAGGTAAGTGAATTGTCCAAGGTCATATAGGCAGTAATTAGTAGAACCAGGTGCTATGACTTCAAATCCAATGCTCTTTCCTCTACAGTACATTGACCTCTATTGATCAGGACCCATTCATCAAGCTGTGAGCTTCTGCCCAAGTGAACCCAAAATAGTTGTAGAAACTAGAATTAGATTCTATTTCCCCTCCAGCTAAGTCATCCCATTAGAGTGAAATTCACTTCCCCAATCCAGTTTAGGTACTTAATTTACAGGCCCCCAGGCAAAAAGTCCTACTTATTTCACTGCCTTCATATTTCTGACCAAAATCTAGGCAGTTTCCCTCTTAGTGACTTTTCCAATAAACCAAATCATAAAATTAATCTTGGCCTTCAGTATGTTTTCATTGAGTTTGTGAAGGGAAGTCAGAATACATAAACACTAGAACTATTCAGGTGTGGATATGGTGGAAGCAGCAGCAAGAGTCAAGTACCTGGCTTAGCAGACTCACTTCTGTTCTTGGAGACCAGCCAATCAGCTGGCCACTGTGGGAGCAAAAGACCATCCACGTGGTTTCAGCTGTCCCTGCCAAATACTACAGGTCTCCTGAGAGTCAGTCTTCAGACCAAGTCCATTACTTATCAGAGGGGCAAAGCAGAGTAGCATCTGGCTATGGTGGGACAGGAGGCACTCTAAGCGTCAGCAAATGAGTTCAGCATCCTTGTTGATTATAGTCTCTACATTTCTGGTAGGTTCTATTCACTAAGGTTTTCCAGTAGTGTAGCACTGAGACCAAAGTACTGAAATAGAGTACCTCTAGGTTGAAATTCCAAAACACAAATCATGCCATCCTTGCCCTATTCCTTCTCCTTGATGAGAATTTTGTCTTCTCCAGAATCAGGGACCTCTCACGTAAGACAGGGTCACCTAGCTGATGGCAAATATTTAATAAATGTTTGTTGAATTAAATTGTCTTGTTCATATTCCCTGAATGAGCAGGGTTTTGCTTATTTATATCTCCACATGCTATAGCAAGTGGGAGGTCTTCAGAGAGCAGTGTGGGTTAGCAGAGCTCTCTAAAACAAGTAGATAGCCTGGGATGACACTTGGCTTTTGGACTATTATTTGAGGTTGAGCTTGCTGGGATCCTGCCTTTTATGGTCAATGAGAACATAAAGAGAGAGCTTAGTTGAACCTAGCAGGTTCATCTGCAACGGTGGTGAAATCATAGCCTGAATTTCACTGTTCTCTTCCACTGGGAAGTTAAAGCTTTTGGGGAATGGGATGGGATCACATCAAAACTGGATTGATAAAAAACTTAAATTTAGTCTCAGAGTAAAAATCAATTGCTATCCATTCTTGACTTTTTTTCTTAAAGGCTCTATTTTTTAACTCTCCTTTCTTGCTCCCCATCCAGTTACCTCATATTTGTACTTGGCTTAAAGTGGACATTTTCTATAGCTGAATTGTTAAGAGGGTGGAGTTAAAGTAAATAACTTTCAATAAACTGAACTCCTATGACAAGTATCAGCCTGCTGCTTACACTCGTGGCTAAGTTACAAAACCCTGAGGAGAGCTGCTGACAGATGTAGCTATAGCAGAGCCAGGGGGAGCTGCTATTTTTAGCCAAATTCTTTGCCTAAAACGTCGCTCAGGAACAAAATAGTTATATTTTAGGAACAGAAGGAGGAGACATCATAGGGCTAAGGTCAAGATCACAGGACATCAGTTTTCATCATTAGGAATGTTTTCATTCTGAATGCAATAAAACAAACATTTATTTAGTGCCTACTATGTGTTTATACTATGTGTTTATACTATGTTAGATGCTATAGGGTACAAAGACAAAAATGGTAACAGTCGTCATGATCAAAAGGTTACATTTTTGTGAATATATTTTTACTTCTAATGCCAATATGACTTTATAATTTACCAAATAATTTACCAAATTTCTAAGCATGGACATTTGGGGTGGGGGTACAAATCCCTAGTAATAAAACTACAGCTAAGATATATCAGTCTCATTTTACAGATAGAGGTATTTGTGCTTGGAAAAGATAAGCAACTCATATTGCTATATCTATCTTAAAAGATTTAGTATTGGAAGAACCCTAGAGATCACCAAATCCATCCCATCTCATGTAATTTATGAGAAATCTAAGGCCAAGACAGTTTAAGTTATTTGCCCAAGATCACACAAACAGTAGTGATAGAACCAAGATTTGAACCCCAGATTCTCTGACTATATACAGTAATTCTTTCTCCTATACAATGTTGCTTCTCACAGTCTGCAGCAGAGCTAGGATTCAACTTTACACATTTCAGTTTGTGGGGGTTTAGAACACCTAGCCATACACTCATCTCATGATTGAAATTTTCTAGTGTGGAACTGTGTCAAGGTCCTGGATTAGGAAAAAGATCCTCTGGAGAATGAAGTTTATAATGCCAAGGAGAAATGGAGATTAGTCAATCTGCTGAAGTTCTGAGATTCAAATATTCCTTTTAGAGCCCCCAACAGACCAGAAGGCTTGGTCATCCATTATGGGCAGAGACTAAAATCTCTTGGGAAGATGAGGATGATTCTCCAGCTCCTGAAATTACAACTTACACAAAGTGGATGATGACTTAAAAAAATTATGTTCAGAACAGAGGTCAAAGGCAATACAACTTCAGAGTCCCCTTAAAACTTGTCACATCAGCTTAACTCTCAGGGCCCTGTCCAGGGTACTGAACTGTCTTTGCTTGAAGTGAACTCTGACCCAATTGACTAGAGCTCTCCATTTCTAATGAACAACTACATTTGCATACCTTGAACCCTGGTCTCAGTTTATCTAATCCAACTTTACCCAATACTAATTTCAATTTGCAAACAATATTGCAACCTTCACTAGCATGGCAGCTCAAATTTTCAGAAAGCATTGTAGGATAGGAAAATTTGAACTAATAGTCTCAAGATCACAATTTAGCTCCAACACTGGTTAACCATGTGAGCATGGGCAAATTGGTTATATTCTCTGCATCTAATCTTCCTCATCAGAAACTGAAAATAGTAATGGTCTCCCTTATTATCTATCTTATCAAATTCTCAAAGAAAGGTGCTTTTTTAAACTTTAAGGTACCATATTTATTTGATCCGATATTCCCAAAAGGTGATAGAGAGGCATATGTTGGTATAATAGGTTACATCATGAACTTCAAACAATGAGTGAGATAAATGGCATAATTAGAGAAATGTATGGTCTGAGAAGGAAATAGATGTAGCAAAATTGGGGATGGACAACCAAAAGTCTCATTGGCATCCAAGTACATAGAAGAAAATTTCCTAACGGTTGAGTAAATTCTCTTTGAAAAGAAGATTTATTGAAGAAAATGGAGGGAAAAAATTATGAAAGGTGATGAAGCAGAAGTGAGTTATAATCTGTACCAGAAGAGAAAATATTCATGATGATGAAGTCACAGAGCTCTGAACTGCAACTGAAATTTTTAAATCATTATTTATACACACAAGAAATTATGTTGGGTACTAGGGATACAAAGCCAAAATGAAAAACAGTCCCTGCTCTTGGTCACCTTTCATTCTACTTAGAGGAGACTAATATTAATGTAGAAGTACATGCAGGATAATTTGGACTTTCTATATCAAGTATGCTATTTTATTTTTTATTAACTTTTACAATGTTCAATCTTCTCTCCACTCCAATCCCCCACATTAGGAAAATAAGAAAAACAAAAACCTCTTTTAAATACACATATAACCAAGCAAAATAAATGTCCACATTGGCCATATCTCAAAAATATGTGCCTCAATCATGCAGTCTAATTTGAGAAAGGGAAGAGCACTAAAAGTGTAAGGGAATCAGGACAGGCTACAAGAGGTGATATTTGAATGAATTTCAGTAGGTGGAGATATTTAAGCATGGGCCCAAGCAAAAGGATAAAGTTGGAAGTGACAGCACCAATGATTTGTCGAAATATTGTTCCTGACGCTCAATTAGTATCATAGATATGTGACAGAGAGAGGAGCATTTTCTTTCATTGCAGACAGTTTAGTATCTAGATTCACAATGGTTTCTGAAAGATTATATATGGATCTTTCTTTTAAAAAAACAAATAAATAAATAACGCTAATTGCCATTCCACTAGCTTTGGTGTTAGTGTAATGTGGAACTGACCAATGAGGGCCCAGTCCTTAAAGCAAGCATAATCTTCCCTGACTGGTTCCATCTCACATCTCACTTAATGAACCCACATCTGGGCATACATGATAGAGAAGCCTCCCTCCCAACCACACCAGTGGAAAGCACTCTCAAGGAGCCCCTGTTTGTTGTAGGCTTCATGTGTGATAATAAAAAGTATTTATTTTAATTGGCTTCTGAGATGGAGCTGAGTGTGTACACAAAAGGTACCCCTTTCACTCATAACTAAAAGCTGCTGAGTGTTGATGAAGAACTACAAGGAACCCCTCTCTCCTGCTCGGCCACCATGTGTCCATGAACACATGGTACCTCCCTTCTATTTAGTTTCTCCTGTCCAATTCTTAAATGAATAAGTATCTTGAATTAAGAGCACCCAAGAAACTGATGAGGCAAGGAAATGTTATCAAGAGGAGATTTTTCTTCTATTGCAAATAATTTCATGTCTAGTATCAGAAGAGCAAGTATTTGAAAGTACAATCTTTCTTTAAAGAAAAATCTGATCCTCATCACCACTGCACATATACAGACTTACTGCAAGCAAAACACAAATTTTGACAAAGAATTAACTAACGCAAATGAACATAGACTGTAGTTTTTAAAGAGATCTAAAAGGATACTTCCCCTTTGCAACTTGATGAAGCCTCTTATTAAAATATTTCATTCAAACCAAAGTATTCTATTGTACTAAGTAAAGACATTCAGACAAGGCTGCTATTAATCTTCAGGCAGGAGGAAATGGTATCTTATAAAATGTCATTATCCACCATGGGACAGTGTTGTAGCATGGAGTCTGAAACACATTTGGGTCAAATGATGTGCTCTTTTGATAGCTTAGAGGTCCAGAGGTGGTGAGTAGCAAAAGCCTGGTCACCAAAGTGAGTAAATAGATAGGAACAGATAACAATGCTTGGGGCCAAGTTAGACTGAAGTGAGGGAGCAGTCAGACAGCCTTGCAGATTGGGAGAAAATAGAGAAAACCAAAAGCAAGACCCAGAAAATCAAGAAAATACAGGAAACTCAGAGCAATGGGTGGGGTCAGCACACAATGGAACACGCCTATACCTGACTTACTTTTAATATGTAATGAAATGGGTGGGATAGAATGTTGGCTGTGCCCCTTCTCATAGAATTTCTGGAATTTAAAAATGGGGGGATTTAAACCCTTATCTTCTGTCTTGGAATATCAATATTGGTTCCAAGGCAGAAAAGCAGTAAAGGTTAGTTGATTGGGGTTAAATGACTTGCCCAGAATCACATAGTTAAGAAGTTTCTGAGGGGGGACAGCTGGGTTGCTCAGTGAATTGAGAGTCAGGCCTAGAGATAGGAGGTCCTAAGTTCAAATCTGGCCTCAGACACTTCCTAGCTGTGTGACCCTGGGCAAATCACTTGACCCCCATTGCCTAGCCCTTACCACTATTCTGCCTTGGAACCAATACACAGTATTGACTCCAAGATGGAAGGTAAGGGTTTAAAAAAAAAAAAAGAATCATTGGTCTAACAGGAGACCATGACAAAAGAAAACCACCTAACTACAGGCCTGGTACTCCTTCTACTGAGCCATCTAGATGCCCCTGAGAACTGGGTTTTAAGAGTCACTTTTTTCATCTGGATGACTGAGTAGAAGGGAGTAGCTTAACCACATGTCCAAGTCAAGAAAAAACAAAATCCTGAACCAAAAAGAACCATACAAATGGAAAATATTTACCTTGGGGAAATAAGGCTCATGATTCAGATCTCCTTTTAGCTTTTTGTCTCTTGTGACTTTACAATTCAAATCTAGTCCATTCCTAAAAGCGTAAGGCTGTGCTAGGTGTTGGGGATACACACGCCAAACAAACAAACAAAAAAGCCTCTCACTTTAAGGAGCTTACTCTCTCCTGAGGGGAAGCAAAATGCAAAGATCTGAATTGACAACCTTTTTTTAGTCTCCATCAAGGTCTTAGCAACAATGCTATTGCAGAAGCATCAATATTTTCAGTCTCTGAGGTTGGTCTGCCCCCAATAGCAAAAGTCATGGGGAGAGGGGAGGGCAGATGGGAGAAAAGAGAGGTGAGGAACTCCTAATTTACCAGAAGAAAGCTTACTTCTGCCCTTTGAAGTGTTTAAGTAATGCTGGAAGGCTGTTCCTGTCAGCAACACTGGGGCCTGATGAAAGTACTTTTAACACCTGATTTAAAAGGAGGAGGGGTTATTTTCCTTTGCAGTTACACAGACTGTATATATTGTGATCTCATCTCAAATACAGGAATGGGCAGCTGGGGCAAACTTCCACCGAAAAGCAGGTCCCCACAAAGGAAATAGGTGAGTTTGGACATAGAGGAAATGTTCTCGGAAATGCTTGCCTGGCCCTTCCTTGTGTCCAAAGGGCCCGAGAAGAAGTGGCTCTCATTGATTGGTGTTTTGCTACAGGTATTAATTACATTCACTATCAGGTGTGGTTCTGGTTGCCTTTTCTGCTTCTGAAAGAAAACAAAAAAAGGTCTTGGGGTTGCATATGGAGGTGGAAGAAAGGGTTAGATAGCAGGCTGTTTGGGCACTCTTTAGGCCAAGCTCCTTGTGCTATCAATTGGCTAAGTGACTTATTTTGAAGACTTTTCTGAGAGCCTGGATGTGACACCAGTCCTTTGTTCCTCCCAGGTTTCTAGAAAAGCCCTCCAACAAGGGCAAAGGGTAGCGGGAATTTCTGTAGGCATGTAGACCTTTGGAGTTTAGATGGTCTGCAAACTAAAGATCTTATCAGACTATGTTATGGGTGGGAGCTCCAGAGCTTCTCTAAGATAATGCTTCATACCTTTGACTCAGAAATTTTAGGACAAAACTTCTGGAAGAATAATCAACTATACCACCATCCTCCCTGATACTGATGCTTTTACACTCAATGCTCCTTTTCTTTTTTTTCAAACCCTCATCTCCTGCCTTAGAACCAAAGGCAGAAGAGTGGTAAGGGCTAGGCAATTGGGGTTAAGTGACTTGCCCAGGGTCACATAGCTAGGAAGTGTCTGAGACCAGATTTGAACCTATGAGTCATTTTTTATTTTCAAGATTAGGCTTCTCTAAAATGGTCATGATACCCTTCCTCACATTTTGCCTTTTCCCCAGCTTTTTAATCTCTCCTTAGGAAAACTATATAATAAATGCCATTATCTCCACTTTTCTTAGCTTAGATCTGTGATTTTATTGGCATAAGGAACTGTCAATGAAGAATGTCCCTCTACCAGTGTAGACCAGATTCTGCTTTGCAACTCAGTCTGAGAGAGTTGTCTTGGGGCACTAAGAGGCATATGACTTGCCCACAGTCATATAGCCAGTATATCAGAATATAATACAAGAAATATAAGCTCCTTGAGGTCAGATTCTATTTTTTGTTTGTTTTTCTTTTGTATTCCCAGATCCTTGCATATTCCCAGATCTATGTGCATCCCTTAAATATAGTAGGTTATTAAAAAATGTCTAATGTGATTTATGATTTAGATCAAATCTACTACTTCGATGCTATCAAATTGTGCTCCAAATTAGGATTTGGCATGCAATACATTTTTGGATATCAGAAAAAATGTAAAAAAGTTGGATTGTTATTGACTCAAAATACTGGGTATTTTTCCAGTTTTTTTTTCAAAAGTAGTCCCTATTGTGGATTTTGTTGTGCCCATCCTTTCAGGAATTAAATGGTTGCTCTTCAATGTTTTCCTTCCCTGTAAAAGAACAGGGTGCTAATCATGTTGCATTTAGAAATATTATAGCATTCTGAGCTCACAAAGGATTTCTTCTCTTCATAAAGACATCTTTGAATGGAAACTCCCATTAGACCTGCTTAAAAATACATCATAGACTCTCTCCTTAACTTCAACCCATTTTTTTACATGTAGGATGGATCCAGTTAGTGGTTTTGCCATAATCACAAAGCTAGTATGTGAAGAAGGCTCTAGGTCCTTAGACAGGTTCTGATCAAGAACTATGCCACAAAGACTTCCATGTATTTATAACATACTGAAATTGAACCCTAGCTACTCTCTGTGTGACCTTTGGCACAAGGTCATTTTCTTTCCTTAGGCCTCAACTTACTTTTCTAGAAAATAGGATCAGGGGTTGAGTTAACTGGGATTAGGATTAGTCGTATGTATAGTGGAAAGCATAGATGAGTTCTGGAGTCAGAGAAAGTAGATTCAAAACTCAAGGATTCTGATCCTTGCCACCTGAGGCAAATCTCTTCAACGAGACTTGGTTTCCTCATCAGTAAAATGGGGGAGGGGTAGATGGCCTGTGAGGTCTCTTCTAAAAGTATGAAAAACTATGATCCCAAGGATAGATAATATCTTAAATCAATTCTGGATTTAAATCTATGGTTCTGTGCCAATGTTCAAAAGTGAATTCTTCAAAGTAAAAGTGAAGGAATTCAATTTCAAATTGTAACAAAAAAAGGAGGGATACAATATGACAAAAATTACTCATTTATCTGATTATATGATCATATCACCCTACTAGAATGTATGTTCCTAAGATCAAGGTATGATTTGGTTTTTTTTTTTTGGGGGGGGGGTTGTTTTGGTTTGGTTTTTTCCCCAGCACCAATTCTTTGAGCATAGTTTTTATTGTTGTTGTTTGCTCTTTCTCAATCACGTCTGACTCTCCATGATCCCTTTTGAGATTTTCTTAGCAAAGATATTAAAGTAGTTTGCCATTTCTTTCTTCAGCTCATTTTATAGTTGAGAAAACTGAGGCAAACAAGGTCAAGAGACTTGCCCCAGGTCACACAGCTAGCAAGGGTCTGAGACCTTATTAGAACTCAGGAAGATAAATCTTCCTGACCTGGGTCCAGCACTCTATACATAGAGTACCTAATAAGCACTTGGCTTACATTACCACATCAATCAGGTGAATCCACCCTTCCAAACTTCCATTTGGGTTACGTGTTAAACTTTTACCAGTGTCCTCTCTTGGCTCCTACTCCTCTCCCTTCTCTCATACAAATGGGCAAACTATTTGCTGTGCACATGTTTAATCCCAGTGTTGTGCTAGGGAACAGGAAAAGAGCTGGCTGAAGTTGTCCCAAGGCAGTACACAGTGGCTAGCTGATAAACTGAGGATGGAGCATTAAGAGATTAGTGCTTAATTCATCTCTGTTTTGAGAATCCTAGGAGGAAGAGGAGAAAAGATTCTTAGTTTGTAGGGATTTGGCCTTCTTTTGAATGAAATGCAATAGGTAAAAAAATGGTTTTGTCAATCAACAAATATTTATTAAACCTATAGGTCAGGCACTGCTAAATTCTGGGAGAATAAAGAAAGGTAAAATCAGTCCCTGCACTCAAAGAGATTACTTGTATTCCCTTCCCCACAGCTAAGAAATTCCTCAGTCCAAATAAAGTAGGCAGATGGATTCTTCACTCCATGGTTCCTGTTAAACCTTTAACTTCACCAATTATTACGACTCTCAAATACAGAAGGGTGAAGAGTTGAATCACTTTGTCCTCATACATTCTCACAAAGAAAAAGGTGAAATAGAGGGTGGAGAGGCAATAATTCCTGATGATTGGCTCAGGGATTCCAACCACCCAAACTATCAAAGCTCATTAAGAAAGGGATCACCTAATCCTTGCAGTTTTAAGCTCCCCCAACCCACCACATCTTTTTTTTTTCCCTTTTTACACTGGGTGCCTGCCTAGGGGTTGAATTTAGTTAATTGCAGGCTCTAGTCCACCAACACTGTTTACCACTTGTCTGTAGAGGCAGCCAGGAAACAGACAGCTCCAAGGATCTGTGTCTATTTAAGCCACTGCTGCCATCCTGAATGAAGGCCCTGATAGAGCACCTGTCATAGAGTGAGCTTAATGTACTTTACAGACGTGACCTCATCACCACTCCCAGAATCCTTGGGTGGAAAGGGACATTGAGACAACAGAAAGGGCACCAACTTCTAAAATCCCTCTGCCAGTGATGAGTGGACCAAGATAAGACCAAACAAAGAAACGATTCTGAGTGACATGGATGTCTGCTCTGTCATTTACCTACCTTTTGGAAGGACAAATACTTAAAGACAAAACCAGAAAAAAATTAATCTAATCTATAACTTTGAATAACTAAAAACCAGCCTTGTGAGACACCACAATGAATATGGACATTTGACTATTTCTAACTTTCCAGAGCATGGGCATTAAATGAAATATATGATATCATCACACATTCATTATTCATCTACTCTATGCAAAACCACATTCTAGATTCTAGAAATATAAAAACAAGTATGGTAACAATTCTGCTCTCAAGAAGTTTGCATTCTGCTAGAGGATAAAATATGTAATCAGATAATGGATAAGAGTGAGGAAGAGAGTGGGAATGAAGAACACTAACCACTAAAGGGGATTTGTGTCTCAATATAGAGTTGATAAGATCTGGGAAGCTAATGGTTATACTAATAGGCCAGTAGAAGGAAACATATAACAAGACAATAACAGACTATAACAAGACAAAAAAGACTATATATATATATATATATGTATATATATATATTCCTATATATATATAGGAAACATATAAAAAGACAATAAAAGACTATAACAAGACAAAAAAATAAACCTAGTTTATTTAGGGGGTCACACTTAAAGAATGGTGGTCATGGAAGATGGTGGAAACAGGTCAGATCCAGTGGGACCTAGGTGGAATTTGGTAGCCCAAAATAGAAAATTCTGGTAGTTTTCACAGGGTTCTTATATGGATCAAGTAGGACTAGACCATGTCAGAAAGGATTGAGGAGCCTGAACCTGGGGACTGGTGTTGATTCATGTTAGTCATGAGATAGAAAACTCTTTGGCTATATACTGGTGGGAAAGGAGCTTTGGACAGCTCCTTTTGGTCTTAATCTGACAGGGTGACAAGGATTTTGAGCTTCCTCAGGGCTTCATCATTTAGCTGGGTAGGACTGCTCCCAAGATCCTAATAAACTGGAAGAGCTTTAACCAGGAGATAGCACCTAACTAGGCCTTAAAGGAAGCTAAAACTTATAAGAGGCTAAAGAGAGGATCCAGTGTGTTCTGGGTATGTGGAGAGTCTGAAAAAAGGCACTGAGGATGAAGATAGAATGAGTCTAGGAAACTGGCAAGTAAACCAGATTGGCTGAACTGCAGAGTACACATAAGGGTATAATGGGAAATGGATCTAGCATGGTAGGTTGGAGCCACTTTGAAAAGAGCACTTAAAGTCAAACTGAGGAATTTCTTTTACTTCAAAAGTACTAGGGAGCCATTGGTATTTCTTGAACCAATCTCTGATGGTTGTATTATTGAGTACCCATAAATGGTCTCACTCTAGAATTCAATAATTCACAAAAGATAGGACCCCACAAAGGAGGACATATGATTAGTCATTCTAAAGAATCACACTCTGGCTACATAGTCATGTTTTCCATAATCTCCTAAACTCTCAAAAGAAAGAGGTCCTAGTAAGCATATGGAGTCAGCAAATCAGGCACAGAGAATCCCAAGAATAGTCATTGGCCAGCTTCATCCTATTGCTTCTTTCTCATTTGGGGGGAGTTAAGTTCCACAAGATGCCATATTAAATATCAGCACTTCTCTCCACCTAAATCCCAAAACTGTTGTAAGGGAAAAGGAATATCAAATTGTAAGTACTTTGCAGACCTTAAAGTGCTATAGATGATGGATGTTATTACTTTGGGAACAAGAACTAGTATTATTTCACAAGTATAAAGAACTCTTGGGTGAAGAAACTCTATCAATGCAGTTCAGCCATTTCTAAAGCACTGAAAGTTATTTGTCCAAGGTCACAGAGTAAATACCAACAACCCTTGAAGGGAAGGATTTGAACTCAGGCCTTTCTGGCTTCTTAAAGGATAGGTTGCTCTCTTCTAACCATGTTAGGCTATTTCTCTTGTTTTACCTCCTGCTGCCCACATATCATGCATGGGGAAAGAGACTAATTTTTTTCACCACTGTAGAAGCTTAAAAAATGTAAGATTAAAAAATCTTACAAAAGATTTGATCTGTTTCCCCATGAACATCCTGTTTATTGCCCAAGTTCACATTTTAATATCCTAGAGAATGAGCAATAATCACCTAGACCTCTCAAATCAATAAGATGAAGGTTGACCTATCACAGAGGCTTCTAACTCTTTTTGTTCTGTGAACTCGTTTCAAAAAAAGGTGCTACAAACCCCCAGGCTAACTGAAAATACTATTCATAATATTCTTTACAATTATTACCTGCCTTCATTATTCAATCATTCAATAAGTGTTTGTTAAACACCTACTTTGTGTTAGGCAGAACTATTAGCATAAACACCTTGGACCATCATTGGGAACCACTAAGTAAGAACTGCTAGCTTACCACAAACACATGAAGGAAAGCCCTCTAAAGGGAATAGAAGTGGTAGAAGAAGGTCCTTTTTCCATCTGGCTCCAGAGGGTATATCACTGAACAGTAGAGAACTCTATGTAGAAAACAGAGCTAAATGATAGATGTCTCTTCTGGGCAATGAAATTCATTTGTGGTTTCCCTGTGTTGTTTCCTTCAGCTTGGACTGTCACCAATCTCCTCCTAATTCAGCTTTCAGACTCCTTTTAAAAAGCTGGTCCATGACATAGTAATAAGAGCACTAGGCTCAGAATCAAAATAGGGTTCTCTACCTGACTTAAGGTGGGACTTTTAATTAAATTCAACAAAGATATATTTTTAAAAAACCTAATGTATAAGTAGAGTGCTAGGTATTGAAAATAAAAAGACAAATAATACACTATCTCTGCCCTCAAACTTCCTACAAACTATTAATAACATCAATTAGAATATAAGTGAATAAGGAACATAGAAAGTATTATGGGAAATCTCATTCTTTAAAGTTCCAGTTTAGTTTGGGTTGGGAAGTATGGAATTCAGTGGCAGAGAAATTAAAAGGAAGTGAGAAAACATCATGGAAAAGGGAGTAGCAGAAGTGAGTCTTGAAGGGTGGGAAGGCATTCAGCTTAGACTTTAGCATCTTAATCTGCAAGATGAAAGGGTTAGACTAGATTATCTCTTAGGTCCCTTTCAGGTCTAATTCTATTATTCTAATCATGATCAATTCAATTATTCTCAATGTTCCATCCAGTCCTGAGTAGTGTAACCTATCTATGACTGCTCATCCAATGCAACTCTCCTATAAATTTGTTAGGGGCTTTCTTCAACAATTTCTTTTCTTATGTTCTCCTTGTATCTTGAGTGTACCAATGGACCCAACACGATGATATCATATGATCAACCCAACTCCTTTGTTGTCAACCTTTTTTTTTTCCCAATGTCATCAAATTTCCTTTACAAATCTCTTTTTTCTCCCAATGATGCAGCTCCTATGTCCTGAAGACCTCACCATTGCTCTTTGGGTGATTCCCAGCTTTAATTGTTTGAAATCTCATTGTGTTCTATGGCTTGCAAGATTGCACCACCACTTAAAGCATGTGAAACTTTTTGTTTTTGTTTTTTTTTAAGTAGTTAGAATATGCTTATCAATTCATAGAAAAGAACTACGGCATCTTTTATTTGGGGATATTTTTCTTTTTTCTTTGTATTTATCAGCAAAGAATTCAAGATACTTTTAAAAAATAGGGTCACAACTCCACTGAAAACTGGAAACCAAAAAAAAAACCCCTAGAAATTTGATTTCCTGGTATTATTTTAATAAGGTTGATATTATAGTTCTTAACCATCTTTGGGTTGTTAGTGCCTTTTAATAAATTTCCCCAAGAAGAAATATCTCTTTTCAAAACTATGATTTCTTTAAAATGATAATACCTGCCAGGAAATGACATTGTAAGTGACCCTGAGAACATCTTGCTGCAAAGCAATTACCTATAATTTAGAGACTTTGTACACTACAGTAAAACAGAAGCTTTTAAAAGTTTTGAATCTCAGTTAGATGATACTGAAATTGAGGATCTCAAAGCAACTTGAGATCTTTGTTGGATGCAGAGCAAAAGAGATCAGTCATATCCTCTGCATGCCAACATAACCAGTAATGCAAGATTGCAATTACATGGAGACCAGGGGAGGTACTGCTAATATTGGAACTAGAAGTCATCTCCTGGCACAGCCTGCCTTTCCCTGTTATTAAAACCACCCTGCCTGTGCCAAAATAGGTAAAAACACGTTGCTTTACAAAATCTACAAATACTCTCTAAACTATTGGAAGATAGAAAAGGAGAGAGTGAATCAAAAACCTGACTCTCTAAACTTTGCCATGGTACTAAAGCTGCTTTCTCACCCTGGAAGATTCCTCCACTCTTTCGGCCCCCTCACATCACTGGTGAGTTCCTCCCAGAACCTCCATTTTAAAGAAGGCCCCAGATCTGTGATCCTTCACTTCTCTCCAGACTCCCTTTTCACTCCCCAGACTTTACCACCAGTATGAGAACTTTCTCCTTCCTTAATCTTCTCAACTCCCTTTTATGCATTATCTTCCCCCAAAATAAAATTAGGCCCTTGATGGTAAGGACTGTCTTTCTTTTTGCTCATATTTCTGTCCCCCCAAACTCAGCACAAGACCTGGTGCAAAAATAAATAAATAATAAATGCTAGATACTTGCTGACTTACATACTTAAACTTATCTGATAGCATGTAAGCTCCTCGAGGGCAGGTACTATTATTATTTTTATTTACAGAGACTGAATAGTGCACTTAGTCTACTAGTCTAATAATCAATTATGTCTGCTGAATTGAATCTTTTTTTAGTTGTATCTACTTTGAATATATTTGATTTTCACACGGAATTTGATCATTGTACTATATAGTTGGCCTCTTTTAAAATAGCTCCTGAAGGCACAGAAACTTGTTCTGACTTTACTCATCTGGGGCTTGTTCCCAGTGTAAAAACACATTTCACTGATGAAATAGAAGTCTGACCCTCTGATTCAAAGTGCTCTCATGAACTGTTGCTTTACTTAGTTAGAGTTGTCTGAATTTTCTACTTAGGTAAACCTCATCTATAAAGATTACTCTCTTTTAGTGTAATTTGTAAACCTAGGCTCCAGCAGGACAAGAGAGTTTTTTATTTGAAACACTAGCAGGCAGAGACACATTTAAAAAATAAAATGATATTATATTACATTTATTAAACTCCTTTTCATCAAAGGACCTCAAACCTTTTAATTCAATCCTCCAACACTTCGCAGCAGGAAATTAGCAGGAGAGCTAGGATAAGAAACATTACTCAGTACAGATGGATTTATACCAAAGGTAAACAGCTCCCTAGACAGGGGGACTATTCCTATTAACACTTTGTGCTAGGATCTATAGAATGTTTATGGAGGTTCAGACACTCCTCCTTTCCTGAGGAAGGTGGCAGGATTAGGTAGGACCTTTTTTCTAAACTTTTTTCTAAACTTCTAAACCTTTTTTCTAAAACTAATAATCAGTATTAGTGGGTCATTCAAAAAGGATGTATGGCCTTATGGAAAGTCTTTTCTATAGAATCAAGGTAGAATGACAAAGGGGTGGGGAAGGGAGGAAATTATTTATTTGTTTGTTTGTTTATAATCTTGCCTCCTGTCTTAGAATCAATGTTAAGTATCAGTTCCAAGGAAGAAAATGATGAGGGTTTGGCAACTAGGGGGCCATATTTGAATTCAAGACTTCCCATCTTCCAGCCTGGCTCTCTATCCACTGAGCAACCTAGCCACCCCAATAATCATTTACTAAGTACTTAATAATATGTGCCAGTTACTATACTAAACGATAGGAAAATGTGGACACTCCCGCCCCCCAAATAATCCGCTCCCTCAAGGAAGACCAACTCTTTAAAAGTCTTCTCCATGGTTATCTATGTATCTCTGGCACCCAACATTGTGCCTTGTACTCAATAGGCAATGTTTGTTGAGTTATTGTACAACTGATTTTGCCTAGAAAGTGTACCCCACCTTAAAGCTCCCAGAAACCTCTAGACAAAGGGAAACAACTCCATCTTTTAGGTTTAGATATTTTTAACCTATTTCCATGCTCAGGAGATACTTTTGTATCTGTTCAAGGATGACACAATGATGGTTACACCAAACCCCAGGCAGAACCTTACAGAGTCTTGCAATGAGATGTGTGATTATTAAAAAGGGGTATCACTGGCAATACATGAAGGAAAAAATAAATAGATAAAAGATGCCTATTGTGCAGACTACAATGTAAATGTAATTGGATAACCAGTCCATTGATTTGGTATATCAGTATATATATATCTCAAACAGACACACTAGAAGGTCAATATGGAGACCAAATTAGATAAGAAGTAGAGAGGGCTGGATTGAAGCTGAGAAATTCCATAATACCTTGAATGATTTCAAGGTGTTCTTGTGTGGTAAGGCTAGCTCAGACTATCTCAGGAGAACAGTGTTAACTTTTCAGTGGGAGCATTTACACCTCAGACACCAGAAAATACTATAAAACGGGGCTTGATAGATTTGTCGTTGACTCAACAACAAGCATTCAAGTGATGGAAAAAATGGTAATAATGTAGATTAAACTTTAAATAGTGTCTTGCCTTGTTGGAAAGGGCATTTTTACTAGCATAACCTTGGCCTGACTAAAAAAAAAAAAACATTTTTTTTCAACATTACTTATATTTTCCCAGTGAATGACTGTGATTCTTAGAATGTTATAACCTCTGAAGATTCAAAGTTACAGATGACACAAGGGGCAATGGCAAAATAAAAGATGGGAACAGTTAGGCTGCAGTGTATTTCCCAATTATGGCCTATATGCAAGAAACACAAAGGATACATACATAATCTCATTCTTGCCTTTAGGGAGATAACAGTCCACCATATAAGATACATAGTCAGAAAAATATAACACAAATTAGAATACAAGTAAATTTAAACTTGTAGAGCACTTGAAGATCTGCAAAATACTTTCTTTGGAATAATCCAATGAGCTAAGTAGTATAAATATTATAATTATACCCCCTTTTTTTGGCCTAGACCTATATTTTTATCAGCATTAAGAACTCCCAGTGTGAAAACTCCCTCCACTGACATAGTTCAACAACTGTTCTGCAACTTATTATAGTCCTAGAGAATTTAATGGGGCAACAAGAAGCTAAATAACTTTCCCTTGGTCACTCAGCTAGTATGTGTCAAGGACAAGACTTGTCCCAACTTAAAAGTAAGCCCTCTTATCCACTATGATATGCTATCTGTCAAACCCATTTGACAGATGGGGAAATTGATATTTTGAGAGGGTAAGGGACTTGGCAAATTTACAGTATTAGCAAGTGTCTCCAGTGGGATTAAAATCTCATGTCTCCTGACTCCAAAAATCTGTACCAAAATACCTCTAAGAGAGGTAGAATGTGCTATAAGATTATATGAGGAAAGGAAATTGTAAAATCATAGAAATTAGATAGATAGATTGATAGATAGATGGATGGATGGCTAGACAGATAGATACATAGTTAGGAAGCAAGGAAGCAAGGAAGCAAGGAAGGAAGGAAGGAAGGAAGGACAGCTAGGTGGTAGAGTGAATAGAGTGCTGGTCCCAGAAGTCAGAAAGACTAGTCTTTCTGAGTTCAACTCTGGTCTCAGACACTTAACTATATGACCCTGGACCAGATCACTTAACCCTGTTTGCCTCAGCTTCCTCATCTATAAAATGAGCTGAAGAAAGAAATAGCAAACCACTAAAGTATCTTTGTTAAGGAAACTTCAGTAGGGCCACAAAGAAACAGGCACAACTGAACCAAAAAGTATGGATATAAATATAGATATAGACAGGTATATACAAATATATATGTACATATGTACACACATATATGTACATACACACATTTTTCTAGAAGGGACCTCATAGATCATCTATTTTTTTTTTTACAAATAAGAACATTGAAGTATATGGATGTTTGAATTTGCTTGAGGTCACATGAGAAGTCTACAACAGAGATTTGAACCCAGGTCTTCTGACTCTGAAGTCAGTACTTTTTCCATGAAAAGCACCATGGAAATGCCATTTGAACTGGGTCTTGAAGAATGTATTAGATTTTAATAGATATATGTCAGGGGAAGCAGGGGGAAGAACATTCCAAGCATAGGGAAAGCCAAAAGGGGGGAAAGTAGGTGGGATGAAAGATAACCTATTTTCCCCAAAGGCAATGTGATATATGGGAAAGAATACTGGATTTGAAGTTGTGAAGCCTGAGTTCAAATCCCAATTCTTCAAGGCTAGATAAGTAGTCCCAGGAAGCATTTTTGATTCTGTGAAGACAATAAAGATAAATTACGAAGAAAATATTATAATCAAAGCCTGTAACAGTGAAGTCTGGAATGAATCAATTATAATTACAAAACAAGCACAGTCAGAGCTAGGCTGAACAGCCATCCCACTTTCATAGAACTATCCCTTTGGGGATTTTTTTTGCAGGAGTTGCAAGAAATCTTTCTGAAATGATAGGATATCTTCTTTTCCACAATCTCATGAATCACATCATTCTTCCTATACTATTTTATCAAGCCATGGTTTTGTCCTCACACTTATTTAAAGAACTTTGAGTATATGCAATTTCATTGATTTGATCTGCTACTACCAACACCAATGAAACCTCTCTATAATTCAGCGGGGTAGTTTTTATAAGTTATCATAGTTGGAGAACCCAGGTGGCTCATTGGATTAAAAGCCAGACCTAGAGGTCTTGAGTTCAAATTTGGCCTCAGCTACTTCCTAGCTCTGTGATCCTGGACAAGTTATCTCTGCCTTGGAATCAATATACCGTATTGATTTTAAGATGGGAGGGAAAGAGAGAAAAAGAGAGAATGAGAGGAAGGAAGGGAGGAAGGGAGGAAGGAAGGAAGGTAGGGAGGAAGGAAGGAAGATTGTTGTAGCCAAAAAAATAATTTACTTATTTGTAATATGGCAATACATCAACAACCCAAGATTTTTTAGTAGGAGGAACTCCCACTACTAACTACATCTTAGAGTTGTGTACCTACTGACATAGCTAAGATCATAGAATCACAGATTTAGAGCCAAAAGGTGAAGTGTTGTCACAGATCACCAATCCAATCCCCTTGTTTTACAGATAAGGAAAATAAGAGGGGGCAACTAGATAGATAGAGCATCAGACATGGAGTCAGGCTAACCTGGGTTCAAATCTGACCTCAGACACATCCTAGCTATTTGACCCTTGGTAAGTCACTTAACCCCAATTGCCCACTCCTTGTCACTCTTCTGTTTTAGAATTGATACTAAAATAGAAGGTTAGGGTTTTTAAAAAGAAAACACAGACACAGAAAGCTTAAGCAATGTACCCAGGCAACATATCTAGTAAGTGTTAGAAGTGGGATTTGAACCCAGCTCTCCCTAACCTTGGGTCCAGAGTTCTGTTCCCTAAGCTATGCTTTAAGCTTCAGATTGAGAACTGAATCTAGGTCTTCCTCACTTTAGGTCCAATATTCTACCAAACTAAGCTACTTCCCAACTTGTCAGAGTCCAACAAAACTCCAGAAGTTACAGTTTACTTTCTTACATCTTTTCTAGGAATGGATAGTTTGTGTTCATTCAAATGGCATGTCAGAACTAAATTGTGTCATATTCTAAACCGCTTGATTTCCTAGTCTTATGCAGGGAAACCAATATCCATTAAACTCTATCATCCCTCCCTCTTATTAGAGGTACTCGGCTCAATTGGTGTACCAAGATGGTAAGCTCTTCAGGGTAAAGGTTCATTTTATGTGGATCAGTGACTAGCACATTGTGGGTGCTTAATAAATATTAAATAGCAACCATCTTAATTACTGGATTACATCATAGATGTCTTAGGGCATGGCATAAATAATAGAGTAATAATTAGTACCAGCAGAGTGTAGGAGTGCCAATTGTAAAGAAGGTTTTTAATAATACTTTGGATGGTTTTATATTTAATGAAGACATCCCTTTTCATAGCGGGTAAAGCTTTCTTTAGGTCTTAGAGCCAAAAGATCTGAGACTGAGTCCTGGATCCTCCACTTACTAACTGCATGACCCTAAGCAAGTCCTTTAACTCTCTGAGTCTGTTTCTTCACCTGTAAAATGGTAGTAAAAGGTATCCCAGGGGATGGAATGTCAGACTTGGAGTTGGGAAAATACATCTTTATGAGTTACAAGTCTGGCCTCAGACACTAATTAGCTGTGTGACCCTGGGCAAGTCACTTAACCCTGTTTGCCTCAATTTCCTCATCCATAAAATGCTCTGGAGGAGGAAATGGCAAACAATTCCAATACCTTTTCCAAGAAAACACTGAACAGGGTTCTGAGAGTCAGGAACAACTATAAAACAACTGAACAACCATCACTTTACAGAGTTATAATAAAGTTCTTTGTAAGCCTTACAGCATTAGAAAAATGTGAGCTACTATTCCAAGCATGACTGTAACCCTTTTTTCTCATGAAATCTATTTCCTGCTATGAGGTGTGTCTTTGCTTCAGTAAACACGCCATGCTTTAAAAGGGTGATGCAATAAAGTTCCTTCTTCCAAACCGATAGGAAATACCTCCTGCAGAAGCCCAGAATGACAGGCACATGGAAGATTTCCATATTAAGCTGCCTCCTCTAAGTTCATGAAGAGGCCCCTTTCTAGTAAGTAGGATATATCAGCAAACTAGTGTGGGTGGGCCATTAGCAGTTGGTAGAAAGCAGACGACTAACTCTCTAGATAGACCCTCCAGCAGGAGGCTGTGCTATCTTTAGCTAAACAATCCCATACATTCTTTTCATCTTATTAAAGCCAAGTGCAGCATTATTCAGCTCCCATCGGACATCTCTGAGAGCAGCCATGTTGAATAAATAAGAAAAATGTTCTCTTGCCTAGATCCTTATCAAAAATCTAAGGTCATTAGCAACCTGGTGATTGATAAAGCCAGAGAGCCCAGCTTTTGGAATAAGGACTCACTATTTAACAAAAACTCCTGGGAAACCTGGAAAACAGTATATCAGAAACTAGGCATAGACCCATATCTCACACCCTGCACTAAAATAAGGTCAAAATGGAGATATGATTTAGATGTAAAGAGTGAAACCAAAAGTAAATTAGGAGACCACAGAATAGTTTACCTAGCAGATCTGTGGAGAAGGGAAGAATTTATGACCAAACAAGAGAGAGATAGTATGCGAAGTTATAAAATGAATAATTTTGATTATATTCAATTCAAAGGCTTTTGTACAAACAAAACTAATTTAACTAAACTTAGAAGGGAAACAACAAACTGAGGACAATTTTTATAATGAATATCTCTGATAAAGGTCTAATTTCTCAAATTCATAAATAACTAAGTCAAAATTTATAAGAATACAAATCATCCCCAATTGACAAATGGTCAAAGGATATGAACAAGCAATTTTCAGATGAAGAAAACAAAGTCATCAATAATCATAGGGGAAAATGTTCTAAATCACTCTTGATAAGAGAAATGCAAAGTAAAACAACCCAAAGTTACCACTTGACACCTATCAGATTGGCCAATATGTTAGCAAAGGAAAGTGGTAAATGTTGCAGGGGACGTGACAAAATTGGGGCGTTAATGCATTGTTGGTGGAGCTGTAAACTGATCCAACCATTCTGGAGTACAATTTGGAACTATATCCAAAGGGCTATAAAATTGTGTGTACCCTTTGATCTGGTAATGCCACTGCTGGGTCTGTCTACCAAAGAGATCATAAAAATATTTATAGCTGCTCTTTTTGTGGTGGCAAATAACTGGAACCTGAGGGGATATCCACAAATTGGGGAATGACTGAACAAATTGTGTTACATGTTGGTAATGGAATACTATTGTGCTATAAGAAATGATAAGCAAGAAGGTTTCAGAAAAAGCTGGAAAGATCTAAAGGAACTAATGTAGAGTGAAATAAACAGAACTGGGAGAACATTGTATACAGTAACAGCAATATTGGATGATGATTAACTGTGAAAACTTGGCAACTCTCAGCAATGCAATGATCTGGGACAATCCTGAAAGACATGATGGAGAATGCTATCCACCTCCATAGAAAGAACTGTTGGAGTCACCTTTCACATCAGTGTATTTTTGGTTTTATTTTGGGGGTTTGATTATGAATGACTTTGCTCTTGCAACAATGGCCAATATGAAAGTGTGGGGGAAAAATCTAAGGTCAGGTTAGTTGATGGATTCCCCATTCACATTCCCCATCCATAGCCCTGACTCATTAAGCCACAATTCCTGTATGAAAGTGGAGGAGTGGGGAGTCTCCCTCTACAATAATTATCATTCTGCTGAACAGGTATGACATACATGGCTCTATTGATCGGCTCTTGTCCCAGCCTTATGCCCAGCTTCCCAACAAATTCTGCCTATGACCCTGCCATTATAAGGTACACCACCCATTCTTTGCTATTTCATGCAGTCGAAAAAAGGTGTTGCTAAAGTTTTTCTAATGTAAGATTGAAACCAGAAGAGACTTCAAGCATTGAAGCATCCTGACTGGTTCTCATCTTATCCAACATGGAAAAATCAGTTAATAGGTAGAGGAACAGTTGGGAAGTTAAAGTATAGGTGGAAGTTCCATGGAAGCAAGTATTGTGTCTTTTTTATACTTTATATCCCTCTATTACTTTTTCTAATGCACTGCAGAGTACGAGCTTAATATATGTTGTTGTCATTCCATAGTTTCAGTCGTATCCAACATTTCATGACCCAATTCAGGGTTTTCTTGGCAAAGATACTGAAGTAGTTTTCCATTTCCTTCTCCATCTCATTTTACAGATGAGGAAACTGAGGCAAACAGGGTCAAGTGACTTACCCGGGGTCATACAGCGAGTTAGTGTCTGAGGCCAGATTTAAACTCGAGTCTTCCTGACTCCAGATTCGGCACTCTATCCACTGATACCCAGATTGATAAAGAGCTGGAGGGTTTTAGCTCAGTCCCCTTATTTTGAAGATGAGGAGACAGACCCAAAGAGGTGAATGATTTGCCCAAGGTTGCCCAGGTCCTAAGAGGCAGAGCTCAGATTTTAAGGCAGGTCCTTTGTTACTAAGTGCCATGTACTTTCTACTTTCCCATGCTTCCTCTCTAGAATTTTCCAAATGTTTCTGGGTGAGAGCTGCACTACATAAGAAAAGTCAAAAGGTATCTGTCAGAAATAAAAAAAGGTTGTCCATAGTATGAACTGGGCACAAAAGTATTCTGGGAGACAAATATTTGAGCAAGGGCTCTAAGAAGTACAGAAGAGGGAAAGTGTGCATAATGGGAACAGAGCCTTAAAATGGGAAGGAGGAAGTGGTACTGGAGTACCAAAGGGTGATGCCCTTCCCTCCCAGAGGACACCAATACCCCAAATCTGCAAAGGGGAAGGAGATGACATGACTAACCATTGTTCTTCTGAAGGATGAGTAAGATGGATAAAAATGGCTTTGTTAAACACCAGAAGAGATAGCAGTAATTAGTTCTCCTGTCAGGTTTATTTTTCTCATGGACCCTCTGAGTTGAAAGGAACTTCAGAGATCTCCTTAGTCTATGTAAGGGTCTTTAAAATGGAGTCCAGTAATTCGTATTTTGGTAACTGTATCTCGGTAGAGTTTGTTTTAGTTGTAAATCTAAATGGTATTTTTTTTTTTATTTGACAATATTATTCTAAGAGGTTCATAGGCTTTGCCAGACTGCCAAAGGATTTGGTAATACAAAAAAGGCTAAAAATTCTTGGATTAGAAACAGCATGGTGGACCACGTGGGTTGGTTTAGCTTGCACTGTCTCTACACTTAGAAGCAGGAATAGATAGTCCCACTGAGGAGAGAGTAAATCTAAGTGGCCTTGCTTCCTCAAGGACTGCTCAGAAAGGTCAAAAGTTTAATTCCAGTGTGTTATGTAGAGTACAACGATTCCGTGCAAGGAACTTTTAGGTATTATTTTCAGGCATGCATAGCAGCATGGGTGATCAGCAACCAGAGACGAGGTGTACTCTTAATTGCTTCCCTCTGAGGTCCACAATCTCCAGAGTCACATCAATGGGGGTGGGAGGGGGGGAGAAGGGGGAACTATTTCCCCTGCAGAAATTTATTCCTATCTTGTTGAAGTTTCTGTGAAATGATTAATATATACATAGAACTTTAAGCTTTGCAAAGCAGAAATTTATTCTGAACTTGTTAAAGTTTCTGAAGAATAACTAACATATACATAGTGCTTTTGCAAGTTTTACAAAACACTTTACATGTATCACCTCATTTGAGTCTCACAACAACCCTACAATCTGGAACTATTACTATGTTCATTTTACAGATAAGGAAAATAAAGCAAGGACTTTTTTATTTAAAAAAAATTCTCAAACCCTTACATATTAAAATTATTACAAATATTTAATATACTAATCAATAATAATATTATATGTTTTATTATATATTGTTATATATTATATATTATATATTTATTATATATTGATTTATTATATACATAATAAATCACATAATATATACATAATATATACATAAATTACATATACATATACATAAATTACATATACATATACATATACATAAATTACACATAATATATACATAAAAATATTATATACATAATAAATCAATAATAAGTCTGAAGAGTAATAAGGGCTAGGCATTTGGGGTTAAATGACTTGTCCAGGGTCACACAGCTAGGAACCATCTGAGGCCAGATTTGAAGCTAAAAATATTAAATGACTTGTCCAAGGTTATACTCTAAGTATCTAAGGCAGGATTCAAACTCTAGCCTTTCTGTCTCCAGATCCACTACTCAATCCAGTATGCCTATCCATCTTTTGAAATCTACATGAAGTGCAACCCTCTCAAAAAAGGCCCTCCCTGACTCACCCCTAACCCCATGCGAGGCGACATTCTTTTCTTGGATTTTACGTGGCAGATTGTACTTCTCTTATTCACGTACCTTGTTCTATTTTGAATTATAGTTACATGTGTCATCATTTTCCCCATTAGATTGTAAGATCTATGAACTATATCTCTGTATCAGACCCCATGCAAGTGCTTAATGAATGATTTTTCACTGAATTGAACTTAACTGAAGGCAATGGCTAAATGATTTTGAGTATATTTGTTTAAAGCATCAAGTTTCAGTATCATTACTGTAGCAGGGTACTTGGCAACCAGAGCAAAGACTAATAAAAAAAATCTGCTCAGTACATCAAAACATAAGTTATGGTCTTTCAGACTGTGAAATTAGTCCTTGATGTTTGGAAGATAAGAGACAGCCTTGGCTATCGCAATGCCCATGAGTCTACATTTAGAATGGTGTCTTCATCTACATTCTTTCCGAACTGCTCAGAGGTTCCTGGATCCTAGAGAACTGTTTCCTTCAGAAGGGTTATTCCCTTTGAAATGCTCACAGCCAGGATCCTATATAGAATCTAGGGTTATCCATCTCAACTGAGGTAGACAGACTCTGAGTATAATTTTATCACCAAGTTGCCCAGAACTGAGTTCCCTCTGAAATTTTGCCGATAAGAAGGGTCACCATTTCCAGAGATACTCTGCCTTTGGCATGAGGCAGGTAGAGAAATTCTTGTTGAGAAATCTGATCCCACTTTAGTCAGCTGTGATCTGTAGTCATTGGTTCCTGCCCCGACTCTGACAGTTGGAATACACTGTCTCTCAGTGAGCACCTTCTAGACAGGTTAGTGTCTTGTTCTCTCTCCCTATCTCATTCTTCTTGTTCTGTCCACCCTGCTACCCTCCTGGCTTCCTTTACTATGGTGTTGGCTTTTCAAATGTCCTTTAGCTCCTTCCTCTTTTCCCTCCAAACTACTTCCTGAGTTTTTCCTAAATTCCCAGCCTCTTTTCTTTTTTTTTTTCTGAATCCATCAACTTTATGTAAACCCCATCCTTTCCAGTAGCAGAATTTAAGTTAAATACGAGTTCCTGGTAACCTAAATGAAACATGAGGTCCCATTCTCCACTTGTGATGAATTATAAGAATGAGAATGGAGACATATTGAAAGATGGAGAAGGAAGTAAATTAGCAGACACTAATGTCCCTATTAATGAACCTGCCCCTCATTTCCCTGATAGTGCAGATCCATCCTCCTGATTCTAGCCTCTACTTAGTTCTCTTAGGTTATTGGCTTCCAGAGGTTTGATTCTCTTTTATTTTTGCTTTGTTTCCTCTTGGAGAAGGAGGAGATAGGGATGTCAGCAAGGAAAAGTGAGGAACGTGGTTTGTTCATTGCTAAAACTATTTCTGAGACTCACGCAACTAGCTCAGCATTCAGACTTCAATTCAGGCAACAAATGAACCCATAATGGACCTCTACATTTCTTCCCAGTTTGAACCAATTCCCACCAACCCCTCAATGACCCAGGTTTCTACAGAATGAGTCAGAAATAGGAAGATGGTATATTGGAATGGCAATTGGAAAATCAAAACTACAGGACCTTCCTTCTTAGTCCTATAAATGGAAGATAGACTCCTCCCTACAAACCAAAAACATTTCTGAGCCTTAGCTTCCAAAGTAAGAGGTAAGGGAGAGGGCTTTGAGGGTGAGGGGAGTCCAGATTAAAAGCTTATTGAGACCTGAGAGGACAGGCTCCTGAGAAAAGCAATGTGCTTCTCACAAGCCCTATGGACCAAAGCCAGTTCCTTCCACAATGATTCTGAGATTCAAGCCTCACCCTAACCAAGGAAATTAGTTAAAGAGCAGCGATTGGAATAATTGTTTCACTTACTGTTTCTGTTTTCCAGATGGTTGTCCTTGTTTATATCTGTGCTTCTAAAATTTAAGGTTATCTTGCTTCATTACATATCTCCCCTATTATTTCATAACCTATTGCAATTCTCAACCTGAAACCCAACCCTGCTGGCTTGTCTCCTCCCCTATAGCCAGTCATGTTATTTTGCTCTGAGGGGACGGGAGAGTGGCCTCCTTACTCGAGGAATGCAGGATACATTTGTCCAGAGTTGATGATGAAATAGGCTATTTCTGAACCTCCACATCAACAGCCCAATCATGGGTCGCCCAGAGCACATACTTGTTCTGCTTGTTGACGGTGACTTAAATAAATCTTTTTCTTTGTCACCTTGAAACACTGATCGATATCAAAGTGTTCCATAGTTCCATGGATTGCTTCAGGTTGAGTTCTGAATCCAGGTTAGCGGCCAGCTCAACAGGCATCTTTATTTTTCACCCCCTTAGCTATCCATTGCCACGGCCAGATCTGAATGTAAAAATAGCTGATGAGTCTGTTTGTTTAATCTTTCTGTTACTTGACACCAAATGGTTGTTCCAGTGCGTACTGTTTGCTCCTTCTCCACCAAGAACTCTTTTTGGTTCCCCCCTTGCTTGCTGTCTATTTAAATATATTTCAGTAACTTTGTATTTCTTGCTTGATTCTTGTTTCATCTAGCTTGGCAGATCCATGAGAATTCAGAGGTTTGACTTTTCAACTCACTATCTTTTATTCGTCTTCAAGCAACTGAGCTAAAGAGGGGAGCCCAGAATGCTTGAATAATGGAAGGTCCTTGTTTTGCTATCCTAGTGACTGGGATGCTGTGAAATCCGGTAGCTTATTGGGATCCTGGGAAAGGGACAAAGACCTGACTTACCCTTGACTGGAAATGTGGAACCTAGAAGGTAAGGCAAGAAGAATGGCTGAGCTTTTTCAGCGACACTGAGTGGAAGCTAATGAGTCAGATGTGAGCCCAACTACACTATTTAGGTTTGAGTGTGATCTGGTGTGGTGTGGACTTCGTGTGTAGAACTGCAGTTGTGTCAAGAGGTGCTGTGTGTCTCAGTATGTATTCACATCTGGGCAAGGGTGCATGCATTCAGACCCCAGCGAAACTATAGCCAGTTGTTTTTATTGGTCAAATGACACCAATTGACTTCTAAGAGAATTAAAATCATAGAATTTCAGAGCTGGAAGGGGCCTGAGAAATCAATTAGTCTAAACCCATCATTGTACAGATAAGGCCCAGAGAGATTATGTGACTTATCTGCTAGCAATGATTAAAGAGAAGACAAGAATCCAAGTTTCCTGAGCTCTACTCCAGTGTTCCTTCAATGACACCAGGTTGCCTCTCATAGCTAAGAGCTAAAGAGGGAAAATACTTTGGTTTCCTTGTCTATTATTTTACCATCCTAATCTGTACAATTTACCATCCAAAACTAAAAAATCATCATAAGGAAAATCATCTTTTGTTAGTTACGGCCAAAAACATAAGGCAGTGAATGTGTTTCTACTGCTAAAAGCCTCTCAGCCTGTCCCTGTCCTGTCATCTTCACAGGGAGAGATTCTTCTACCTACATTTCCCTCTTGATGTTCTTTATGGAAAATCAGCAATTCACACTTTTCCCACTGTTGGAGGGGGATTAAATGCTCAACAAAGAGCTCTTGAGCTGGTGTAAAATACAAACATCTAGCATCAATTAAAAAGATTTTTTTAGGTTTTTTATCATAAGTAATTATATGTAGGACTCGAACAAATATAAAGATATGTAAAAATGGTCAACTCCATAAAATGAAGCAAACAGAATAGGAAGGTAGGGCCCTGTGAAGTTAGTCCAACAACTACCAAGAAGTGTCAGATCTTGTTTTTTTTGTTTTTTTTTAAGACCATATGACACGCATACCCCAAGACATATAGTGGAACCTCTAGTCTGTATCCACTTTATTATTCGGAGTTAACTGAACTGGTCCCAGGGTTTCAAATCCAGGCAAGTCAGGGAACCTCCTGTGTGTCATTATGAGGTACGGAGCTGGGTGAGCTCATGAACAAAATCCATCCCTGTGAGAAATACACTTCTGTAGCTGACACTGTGAAGGAAACTTAGATTTTGCTTATCAGAATGATTTATAAATAGATAGCTTCTAAGGAGAAGAGAGTCAGAATGTGGATTCCACTTCTGGGCCTTAGGGATAAGAGAAATTAAGCATCTTCTTTAAATGGAACCTTTAGAAAGCAACACGTCTCTTAGGCCTGAGCTTGGAAAAACTCTCAGGGCACCCCATGCTGAACTTTGAACCCCTAATAAGCAGAGGAAGTTTAATGCACTGGACTTTTGAGGTGAGCACAGATACTTGAAGAGAAAGGAAGGGCCAAGGAGAAATCAAGTCATTCCCTAAACAATAATATGGCCAACTATAATGTCTTTTCACCAGGACACAGTGCAATGTGTTTGAATTCTCTGCTTCTTTGCTCCTGGTCATAAGGAAGTCATGAAGATCCTTGCAAAGGAAGATAAGCCCCTCGTCTTGAAATAGCCATATTCCAATCATGCGTGCCAGAAATCTTGGAAATTGAAACCTTCAACCATGAACCAGGTCTGAGCTGTTTTCCTCTTTGGCTCTTGGGATTTGATTACAACGGCCCCAATGTTACATGAGTGGAGGAAAGAGCCTTAAGGAAAGTCTGCCTAGATGGAGGGCTGATCTTCAGATCTCGACCAAACTCCTCCTGGTTAACATGTGGCTGATCTTATCAAGCAGGGTAGGTAGTGAAAGGAGTGTGATTTGGGGATTGTTGAGGTTTTCTGATTAAAATCAAGTTTTCAGGGCTCCAGTGCTCATTGGGCTAATGCCAAATGTCATATCCTCATGATTTTTCCTTTAAAAGAGAAGAAAGAAAAAAAAGAAAGAAAGAGAGAAAGAGAGAGAGAGAGAAAGAAAGGAAGGAATCATACCTTATACAGACGTAAGGAATAGAAGGTCCTTGAGACTGTCTTGAGGTGAATTGATATATGCCAAGAGCAGGAAGAAGGGGGAGAGGGGGAGTGTGTGTGTGTGTGTGTGTGTGTGTGTGTGTTGGGGGGACAGGGATGTGACAAACAGATGGATCAGGGTATATGAATCAAGCATGCCCATGTAAGGACTGTGTATTGAAAGGGTCCATGTGGTCAAAGTGTGCTGCCTGGTATCATTCTCAGAAGCATCCGGCTGGCTGTGTTGTTTTGTCAAGTTTTTGAGTGCTGAAGGTATTAGTGTGAGAAAAATATAGTTACTGTGTATGTTGCAGAGGATGGACAATGTTTTATTGAGATGGTGGTGCTGAGCAAAAGGGTACCTGTTTGTGTGAGTAGGCACAAAGACTTCTATAAAAAAAATCTTCTTATTACAATAAAGGTCCTTGGGCCTCCCATTTTATATCATGATGGGGAGGATGGATGTAGTTTGAGTTTAACCCACGGGCTCGTCAGGAGTCACAGGTATTGAACCTTAGATTTTTGAGCCTGTGATTTACTGGCATAGGCCTTTTCCAAATGAATAAATTCTTTCTATAGATGTAGATTGATACCATATCTGCAACTCATAATTGCAGTGTCAGAATGTGTCAGAGACAGAACTTGAACTCGGGTCTTTCTTGGCTCCACGGACAGCTCTCTGTCCACTACAG
Organism: Monodelphis domestica; assembly: GCF_027887165.1. Classification (NCBI taxonomy): domain Eukaryota; kingdom Metazoa; phylum Chordata; class Mammalia; order Didelphimorphia; family Didelphidae; genus Monodelphis; species Monodelphis domestica. Next base: position 73,885,320 of record NC_077227.1, read on the forward strand.
CATGCTGCCCCTTACTTGTACTTGAGACAGACAGACAGAGACAGAAAACAGAGAAATCGACTTCATTATTACCACTTGCTGAGAGAGAAAGGGGGAAAGGGAAAGCCTATTAGAAACTTGAAAACTCAAAGTGGGACAATTAACTTTTACTTCCTCCAGACTGTTTCATTAGATTCCTGAATCTCCTTGGACAGATGTTCCGAGTGTCCCTTAATTAGTTTTTCCCCTCTTCTACTCTCCTCTGCCAGTTTTCTAAATTCAGGCATCTAAGGGTGGCACTCATAAATCCAGGATCCTAGGACGGGGTCCAACTTGCCCACAAAAATCCAATAATGCCTACAGCATATGCACTTTCATGGGTTTCTCTTCATGTCTGCTCCACTCTAGCTCCCTGCTCTCCTTTCTTCTCTAAGTTACCCTTTCTCCTTGCCTTCTGGCAGCCAGAAACGTTGCCTCAAGGGCAATGAAAGCCAACATACTAGATCGATTTTCTGGATGGGCTTTAAGCTCAGAGGTCTCATAGCTCACAGCCTTAACTTGAAATTTAAGGATGAAGAAGGAGGAAAAAAGGAAACTCTTCAATTTGCTTGAAAAGTCTCTGAAGAAGCTTTATGAGGTTAATGTTGGACGCCGACCAAATGAATCTGTAGAGTCAGCATGGTAGTATCTGCCAGTTCGTGGCTACAGTAGCTCCTTACTATGAGCCCTGCCTCTGTCTGCCTGTCAGCTGTATTTTGGCTCCGCTGTTACAGTGCTTCTATCTGTCATGTTTATTTTGAAACACTCTAGCTTGCCCCTTTTCTGTCTTCTTCCCTCCGTGTATCTCCTTCAACCCATCGTCATTCCGTTCTATTGCCTTCCGTCTCCTCTGCTCTATCTTAATGCAAATTCTGATAAGAATCCCCAGAAGGATGCAACAAGAATCAAGGAGGCATAACATACAAATAACATTTGGCTGAAAAACCTTAAAGTCCATTGAATTTGACCCAGCAGCTGTTCAGATTCAGAATGCCATGCAGGTATTCAAAGGGCCTCATAAATTCCTTCTCTGGGTCATTCACTAGAGATTCAAGATAATAGCAAATAAGCTGCTAATTCCTATGGATGGCTGAAAGGCAATATGGGATGGGGGGCGGGGTGAGAAGTAGTTTGGTATAGTGAGAAAGAACACTGAACTTGTGGTCAAGAGACAGAGGTTCTGGAGGCAGTTAGGTTGCTCAGTGGATTGAGAGCCAGGTCTAGAGATGGGAGGTCCTAGGTTCAAATCTGGCCTCAGACACTTCCCAGCTGTGTGACCCTGGGCAAGTCACTTGACCCCCATTGCCTAGCCTTTACCACTCTTCTGCTTTGGAAACAATACACAATAGTGATTGCAAGATGGAATGTAAGGGTTTAAAAAAAAAGAGAGGTTCTTTTTTATTGAAAATTTTTATTTAATTAATTAAGAATATTTTTCCACAGTTACATGATTCATGTTCCTTCCCTCCCCTCCTCCCCACTTCTGTAGCCAACACATAATTCCACTGTTTTTTTTTTTAAATCCTTTCCTTCTATCAATATAGACTGTCAATTCAACCATAATTTAGCATTTTAGAGAGTTGCTTGGAGACACCAAAAGGTTAAATGACTTGCCTAGGGTCACACAGATTGTATGGATCAGAGGCATCCCTTGAAACCATGTCTTTTTGACTCTGAAGTCAAATCTATGGCTACACCAAGCATCCTCTGTAAATAATAAGTATAGTTATTGTATTTTTAGACTTGGAAAGCATTTTCCCTCTAAGAACCCTGTAAGGTAGGTAGTACAAGTATTAATATCCCCATTTGATAGAGACTGAAAGAATAAATGACACCCACAAATCCTGTGGCTAAGTCTCAGGATTTCTCCAGCACCTCATGCTACCTTTCGGCTAGGCTACTCTTTCAGAGATCTAGGAAAGCTTCAGAACACCTTTTAGAGCTCAAAGACTCCCCGCCAGTCAGGGTATTTTCCTTTGTATCTTATATCCCTTATGCTTTATTTTAAGCCTAGTTCCACTCCTCCAAGGAACAACTGGTGGTCATCATTCACGTTAACCTTTCATTTATTGGAACAGCAGTCCTGAGTTGCCTCAGAGGCAAGAGAGAATTGAAGAATGTTAGCACAGAATGGAATCGTAGAGCTTACTTAGTGTAAAGGTTCATTTTACAGATGGGGAAACTGAGGTCTGGAGAGAAGTTAGTTCCTGAGGCTGAATAGTTAGGGGCAGAGGCAGGATTTCAAGTCAGTTCCCCTGACTAGAAGATAGTATAATACAGTTGAAAAACGCTGGAAGAGGCAGGTAGGTAGCACAATGGGTAGAATGCCAGGCCTGAAACTGGGAGGACCTAGGTTCCATTTGACCTCACACATTTCTTATCTGTATGACCCTGAACAAGCCACTTAACCCCAATTACCTAACCCTTGTCTCTCTTCTGAGAAAGAAAGAGAGAGAGAAAAAAAAGAGAAAGAAGAAAAGAAACTCTCTGGAGTCATAAGACCTAGGTTCAAATTCTACCTCTTCCACTCCCTTTTGTGACCTGGAGAATCACTTAATCTCCCTGGGCCTCAGCCCCCTCATCTGTAAAATAAAGGGACCAGAACTGATGTAGTGTGTGCCAGAGGCAGCATCCAAATCCAGATCTTTCTAATTCCAAGGCCAACTCTCTATCCCCCTCCCATGCCACAATGATTTGTAAATAATAAGAACTCATTTAGAATGTAGAATAATATTTATGGTGTAGAAAGCATGCCAAACAAGGACCATAGATCTGAAGTTGAAAGGGACCTCAGAGGTAATCTAACCCATTATAAATGGATAATGCAAGGCTCCCAGGATTCTTTCTGAGTCAATAGCAACGGCCCTACACTGACTCTGAATTCTGAAAAACACCTATGAGATCTGATTGATGGCAGCATCTGGCACTTCATAGCTACAGCAGTTCCCTACTCTGAGACCTGCTTCTTTTGTCTGTCTGTCAGCTATATTTTGGCTTCTCTTCTAGTGAGTCCTTTAGTTATCCATCATGTTTCTAAATGATCAGTTCAAATAACAAAATTCTCGCTGGGTCTTTTTAGATCAAATTTAAGGGGAACAGAAAACTAGAACTACAAAATTAATGTTCTCTTATTCTTTCATTTTTCCCATTCTCTAGACTGAAAGGGTAAAAGAAAAAAAAATCTCTTTTTCCTTCCATGATTCAATTCAACTCTAGTGAAACCAATTTAACAAAATGTATTAAGTGATGCTATCTATAAGACATTTCCAGGCACCAAGGATTATGCAGACGGAAGTGAAGAGCCCTCCTCGCCCACTTCTCTTCAAAGGAAGTTGGGGAACTGGTGATTAATTAGGGTTCAGAAGAAATAAGTAGGTAGATAGGTGGAGTGGGAGAATTAAGGAACAAAGAAAATATTCAAAGTCACTGACTCATTTAGTGATTTTAAATATCACATTTCACCTCAGCACTGAAGCAGCCAAAAGTCTTGGGAATTAAAGGATTTAAAAGATGGAAGGGATTTTAGAGACCAAAACAATTAACAATGATAATAATAGCTTAATTTTACATAGTATTTTATGGTTTCTAAAGTTAGTTATTATTATTCTCATTGTACAGATGGGGAAACTGAGGGTTAGAAAAGTTAAGGGACTTGCCCAGGGTTAAATATCTAGTAGTGTTGTAGGTGGGATTTGAAATCAAGTCTTCATGACTCCAAGCCCAGAACTCTATCCACTACACAAAACTCCTGGTCTAGATCTCTTATTTTTCTTATAAATAATATTGCTTTTATAATAAATAATATACTTGTAGAAGAATCTGAGTCAGAAGGAGGTCAAATAGCCTGTCCATAATCACAAGTTTAATAACAAAAGAATGAGGATTTGAACCCGAGTCTCTGGAATCCAAAGCCAATGCACTTTCCATAATTTAATGTTGCCTGCCATACTTGGTCATTCCCAGTATTTGCAGGACTCTGTACCTGAGAGGATATGCTGCATGCATTTCATGCAACACCATCAAATTTGAGTTCTTTCACCTCATATTTCCTTCTTAGGCAACAGTAGGCTCTTTGGAAATACTTCACAAGTACCATTTATTATCTATAATGATCCATCTCTCTCCCTTGCATTCCAATATAACTCTTACTGGCTGTCCATGATGCTCACTTTGGTACTTGTCATAGACTGCCTGGCCTTGTTCATTTACTTTTCATATTTTGACTTTTATATGTTTAAGTCTCTAGGTGGAACAGTGGATAGAGAATTGGACTCAGAATCAGAAAATCCTGGGTTCAATCCAGCCTCAGGTACTTGCTGTGTGACCCTAAATAAGTCACTTCTGTCTGCCTCAGTTTCCTCATTTGTAAAATGGAAATAATAATAGTACCTAACTCCTAAGGTTGTCATGAGGATCAAATGAGATAACATATTTGTAAATCATTTTGTAAACCTGACAGTGGAACATAAATGCTAGTTTTGATTATTATCATTGTTAATAATAATAATTTCATTAAATAGATTGTCTTTTTAAAAATGCAAAGCTGAATATCACTATTAGAATAGTGATATTCATAAATACATAGATTCCCTTGAGCTAGTCTATAATCATTATTATCCTCATTTTACAAATGAGGAAACTGAGGCAGCCAGTGGTAAAGTAACATTATTATTATCCATTATTACATAGCTAATGAGTTCTATTGGCAGGATATGAACTAAGCCTTTATGACATTCAGTCCAACACTCTACCCATAACACTGAACTACTTCTAGTCCAGCTTTTATTTTACAAATGAAGAAACTGAGGCACAAAGAGCATTTTACCCTTTTATCCTCCTCCTCATAGATGCACAAAGATTCTTTGTAATTGAGAAGATCATAATGGCTTAAAGACAACACAATGAAAGGATGGGGGAAGCTGACCCCCAAAAGGTGTATATATATATATATATTTATAGCAGACACATTTTTCAGCTTTGTATTTTTAAAGAGACACATTTGCCTTAAATCCCTTTCTTGTTGTTTGTACAGACAAATAACCCAAAGTTAATTTGAAGTTTGGTTTACCATTGGAACCCAGGTCTTACTTTTCCCAAGCAACAAAAAGAAGTTTGGACCAGAAAACTCATCATTTTCATTTGACCACATCAAACCTTCCTCCCTCCCCATGTCATTTGTCTTTGCCCTTCTCTGGCTGAGAGAGTGACTCACCTGCTACAATCTTATTGGCTTACTGGAAGCACGAAGTTGTAATTCAATCTACACTGCTCCCCAGCTTTGGCTTTGGAGAAATTGCTGGGCCAAACCCCCTGGAGTCCCAGGCTGGGAGCTGTCTATAGCACAGGACAGTGCCAAGGCCCTGCTGGGGCTCAGATCCTCATAAACAACACAAAGGAAAAATATCCATTTAAGAAACTTCATATCCTACCTAGTCTGAACTTGAGCTCTAAATTCAGGCAGGAAAATCAGGTTAAATTAATTTCCTCTCTAGGTTTTTTTTTTTCTTTTAAGTAAACTTACCTCTTTTGGTCTGGAAAATGGGAGAAATGGAAGGACAAAAAGAAGTTTTCACATTCTTGTTTCTAACTCCCTTAATTTTGGAATAAATTCCTAAGTGAAGATCTTATCGGTATTATGACACACTAAACTCTTAGAGGGCATCGTGAGTGATTTCTTTTGGCTGTCAGATGCCTCATGGACCTATTGAGAAGAGTAATTCTTATGTAGCTAAGGGAATACAAGGGATAGAGTCAGAAAGACTTGAGTTCAAATCCTGCTCTAGATATTTACTAACTGTGTGAGCCTAGGCTAGTCACTTAACTTTTGTCTGCCTCGGTGTCCTCAAGTGAACTAAAGTAGAGATAATACCTACCTCCCAAGGTTGTAAGAATCAAGTGAGGTAATGCTGGAAAGCCGCTAGCATAATGCAGGGCACTTAAACACTTGCTCTCTTCCCTATTTGTGTGACCCTCTGAGTCTCAGTATACTCATCTGTAAAATGAACAAAATAATACCTCACCTTCACATTGTCGTGAAGACCAAAAAAAGATAATATTAGTAAATCTTGAAGGGCCATGTAAATGTGAACTACTAGGATTATTATGTTGTTAATAGCGAAAACTTAATAATCTTCAAGTGCTTCAGAGGTATCAGGATTTTAGATGAAGGCTTGGAAGATTCGATTCCTGCTCTCTTACAACTGTAAGGGTCCTTTCGCTAAGGAAGACTATACCTTGATATAATTGCAGCTATCCTGGGATCATACCATATAGCTCACTTGAATATTCTGTTATTGTTATTCAGTTGTTTCAGTCACATCTAACTCTTTTTGACCCTGTTTGGGGTTTCCTTGGCAAAGATATTAGAGTAGTTTGCCATTTTCTTTTCCAGCTCATTTTTGCCAATGAGAAAATTGAGGCAAACAGGATTAAGTGACTTGCCCAGGGTCACACAGCTAATAAGTATCTGAGGCCAGATTTTAACTCAGGCCTTCCTGATTCCAGACCCAGCGCTCTGCCCACTCTATCCACCAGACCACCTAGCAGCCCTTTACACATTACAAACACTCTAAACAGTAGAAGACAGTTACAGTGGACAAAGGTCTGGCTTTAGCATCAAGAAGACCTGGATTACAAACTCATTTAGCCCCTTTACAAGCTATGGATCTGTAGGCAAGTCACCTTCTTCTTTTGTTAAGTGGAATGATAATTGTAGGACTTCCAACAAAGTCAGAGAATCATCTACATAAATCACTCTGTAAACCTTATATATGGACTGTTAGGAGACACCAGAGTACACAGGGTTCTGGCCCTGGAGTCTAGAAGACTCTTTTTCATGACTTCAAATCCAGCCTCAAACACTTACAAGCTATGTGACCCTGGGCAAGTCACTTAACTCTGTTTCTTCATGTGCATAATGAGCTGGTGAGGGAAATGGCAAATCATTCCAGTATCTTTGCCAAGAAAACCTCAAAAGGGATCACAAAGAGCCAGACATGACTGAAACTATTGAACAACAAAACCATATAGAAATATCTGTCGGTTACTATTTTTCATATAAGAAATTATTAGGCACATTTCCAATGTGATTATTTGATTCAACAAATATTTGGTAGGGTACAAGAAATAGTCTACTAAATTTAGAGTAAGAGATCTGAGTTCAAATCTCAGATCTGCCACTTACTTCCTATGTGACCATGGGCAAGTTGCTTACTTTCTCTAGACCTTAGTTGCCTCCTTTATAAAATGAGTGGGTTGGACTAGACAGGTTAGTCTATGCTGTCTTACTAGCCTCAAACTCTAAATCTCTGAGCTTTGTATTAAGTATCTTGTAGGAAGAGCATTATACAAGCTGTTAAAGATACGAAAATTAAACAAGGCATGGTCTCTGCCTTCAAGGAGCTTATCGTCTAGTACTTTAATTTTCCAACTGTTCTACTATGTATTATCTGACCTCCCGATGCTTGATTGAGGTGAGAACTGTCAGGGTTCTACCATAGCACTAACGTATCCAAGGCTACATCAAGTTTGGGGGCCCCAAGACTAAAAATTCAGGTAACAAATTCCCAGCAACTAACAGTTTTTAAGCTCCGAGTTTGTGCATGATCACATGAGAATTGAATGCCAGTTTGCACCTCTTTTCTTGATCAGTCTCGGGGTGTTTAGTGAACTGGGTTTCCATTCAGCCTTTGACCCTTTGACTGCATTAAAACAAGGCATGAGGCTTACCTGGATAAGAGGAGGCAGGGGGCATTGCATACTATGGGAGGATGCCAGAAGCCTCGTGGCTCCCTGGCATCCTGCAGGATGCTTGCCTCTTGTGCCACATGACTCCTGGCATCTAGAAGAAAGGCCTCTGACCCAAACCGAGGTCAAGGCTGTCCAATCTGGGGTCGGGGTGTAAGATGGATCTAGAAAGCATGAGGGTCCTTTCTCTTCCCTGGCAAAGGAGCCCTCTTTTTCTGGCCAAGCAGCAGGCAGTTCTAGAGGTGAGTGGCAAGCTCAGGTTATCTAAGTGACAAGCCACTTTTCACTATTTAGTAAATAATTATAAATTAATATATAGTCTCCAAAGAATTTTAATTTTTTTTTTAAACCCTTAACTTCCATCTTACAATCAATGCCAAATATTGGTTCCAAGGCAGAAGAGTGGTAGGCAATGGGGGTTAAGTGACTTGCCCAAGGTCACACAACTGGAAAGTGTCTGAGGCCAGATTTGAACCCAGGACCTCCCATCCTAGGTCTGGGTCTCAATACACTGAGCCATCCAGCTGTCCCCTCTCCAGAGAATTTTAATCATAAAAATAATATTCCTCAGTAATATCACAGAAGCGATTATGCCCTAGGAATAAAAGAAATTTTCTTATAATACAGAACTTATAATTCAAAGGGATTCAACAATGCAACAAATATTTTAAAATATCTATTATGTGCCTAGCAATGTTTTGGGTACTATGTATACACAGGCAAAAACCGTCCCTGACCCTCAGAAGCTTTGTATTCTACACTGTGGGCAGGAGAAAGAGAGAGATACAAAATATACATAGAGTAAGTACAAAGTACATACAAAATCACTTCTAGAGTTCATTGATGATCAGAAATGATCAAGAAAGATTTTAGAAACAGCTAGGGGGCTGGGTGAATAGCAAGCCTGGCCTGGAGACAGGAGATCCCTCAAATCTAGCCTCAGATACTTATTAGCTGTGAGACCCTGGGCAAGTCACTTAATTCCCATTGCCTAGCCCATACAGATTTTCTGCCTTGGAACCAATAGTATTGATGCTAAGTGGCAAGGCAAGGATATTTTTTCTAATATCTCACATAGAAGGACGCTAGGGACTCCATGAGTATGAATGGAGGGGATAGAGCACCCCAGAAACAGGAGCCATTCTGTGTAAAGAAAAAGAAGACAGTGGCTGGTGCGGGCTAGCAGGTCACTTTGACAGGAATGACAGTTTTTGAAAGTTAAAAGTCATTTTTTAAAAAATAAAAGTAAAATGATGATACATCTAATATCTAGGAAGGTCCTTTATTTCAGGAAATTATGCTGATTTTTAGCCAGTGGGACATACAATGGCCTAATATTGGAGCCTTGTCTGATCCTGCTGAGTACCTTCGACGCAATCTTTGTTGTCCCTCGTGTGGTCCAACTATGTCTTCTAGTCCTCAAATTCAAACCTCTGTCCTTTGACTGAGACAACAGGAAATGGAGGTTAAAATCACAGTTATTTCTTTTTTACTTTCTTCCTCTCATTTATTTTCTATTTATAAATTTTGATAGGATTGGAGAAAGCAAACATTGTTTGCTTACTGGCTTAGCAACTCTGCTTCCCAACAGAAGTTTAGGTCAATGGTTGTCTGAGTTGTATTTTGTACCATCAAGAGAACACCTCCTCGGTGCCCTTTTATGATCAGGTTAACATTTTTAACAATCTGGCTCCTTCTACCTTTCTAGGCTTAATACTCACTATTTTCCTTCTCGTATTCTTCAGTCTGGCTCATGTGGTCTTCATCTCCAGGAGAGCTGCTGCCCAGGCCAGAAAGGCTTTCTCTCCTCACCTCCACCTTTTAGAGTCTCTAATTTCCTTTAAGGCTCAGCTTAAGGGTCATTTCCTATAGGAAAATCTTTTTCTAATCCTCCCATCAGCCAGTGCTTCCCAATTGCTGTTTACATTTTTTAAAATATTTACTTATATAGATGCGTTTGACCCAATAAAATGTTAGTTTCTTGAGCGGGGGTCTTTGTCTCCCAAGGACATGGAATACTGCCTTGCAAGTAACATATGTTTAAATCAATTCTTCTTAAATAAATGAAACTCTCTTTCCAAAAGTTAGACCTCAATTCAAACTAATTTTTATGCCATATCAGTCCTCAAACATATGTGAAGAATAAGGTTCAAGTCAGTAAGCAAATAGCTACGTTGAAATGAGCTCAACTACGGTTAGTAATCCATTTTAGCTTTCTTCCAAACCTCCTGGGAGGGTGAAATTATTTTTGCATCTTTTTTGGACCTAAACTAACATGTTCCATTCATTACCCAACCAAGATGGCCCTATGAATTGTTTGACTTCTTTACTTTTCAGAATGGACACAAAGGACAATGGGTAAGAGACAGATTTCAATTATTTCTTTAGTGTCTACAAAGCACAGAACACACAATATTAGCATCAGAAGAAACTTTAGAGATCAACTCTAAATACAATCTCTAATCATTATTCATTATTACATGGAATGTGTGTAATATACAATGCAATTATTATTTATTCCACAGATGTGTATTTAGCATCTTCTTTGAGCAAGGAATCATGCTTAGGCCTACAAACATGCTTTGACAGGGGATAGAAAGGCACAAATGGGATATGGGTGGCCATATAAACAACCAGGTTATTTCCACCAATTTCCCCCCACAATTGTTTTTCTCAATATCTTGCCCAAACTAAAAACAGTTTTTCACCAGACTGCTCTTTGTTGGCAAGGAGTTGAGTTCACATCCTGCTCTATTTTGGAACTGGGCTCTCCGGGGACAAGCAAGGGAAAGACATGATATGCCACATGTTTGGAAATGCTTGACTCCCAATTAGTGTAGCCGAGATCCTTGAATTCCTTATTGTTTCTGCCTTGCCTATTAATACCAGGTACTGATTGCGTTGCCCTTCTATTTCAGAAGTCAGAGGATGCATTAGTAGAGCTTATTGATAAGCCAGTGCTAAGCATTGTGATAAGCAGAACTGATTGATAAGTATGTGGTAAGCAGTGGCTGGGAACACATCTATTCTCTTGGAGGTCTGAGCTCTTAGGAGGAAAGGAATTCTATAGATCTGCCATCCATATTGAGCTGGATGCTCTACTCTCTACTCCTTCCTGGTTTGGGCGCCTTTAGAAGGCACATTCATTCGGTTGAACCACTCTAGCCTTTACCACATGAAGGCAGAAATTAAGGATCTGACTAAAGGAATGATGAACCCGTAGTAGTCAGGATGTGGTTATTAATTCCTTTACTTTTATATGAATAATTGTCCTATGAAGGCTAACTTATGATTGAACTCAGGGCACAGGCCATTTTAGATGACGTATGGCATTTGTAAAGCAAATACAACTGGAAGGTAGAAGGCAAAACCTAGCTATGCACCCAATAGTGACCTGCTTTCTTTTCCTCTCCAAGCCTTCCTCACTTCAGTGGATTGATCTCCCTAACCAGGACTGTGAATAGCTGAAGAGAGGGGAGAGAAAGCTAAGCATCCAGATGACAAATTAAAGAGAAGGAAAAAGCTCCTCTCATCCAAACTAAAAGAGATTTCCTTCTTTATTTTTTCTTCATTGCAACGAAGACTTGAATAACTTTTCCCTAAAAATATCTCCTTTGGAACCAGGCTGGGAGTTGGGAGAACTTGAGTTCAAATTTGGCTTCAGACCCTTCCTAGTGGTGTGATCCTGGGCAAGACACTTAATCCTAATTGTCTAGGTCTTGCCACTCTCCTTTCTTAAAACTGATACTAAGATAAAAGATAAGGGTTTTAAAAGAAAGATGTATCACACAAGACATCCTATTTTAGTCCTAGACTAACCTCTGGGTTCCAAAGATCTTGGAAAAGAAAATCTAATACTTTAGGTGACATACTCCTACACTGGGAAATATTTTTTCTTCGATTAAGAAGGAATGAGTGTGTAAACAAACTCTGGACTCCCAAAATTAGAGCATAAAGCAGAGAATGGTGTCAAGTTGGAACCCATGTCTTAAAATCATATAATATGGTAGTATAGTTATATTTTGCACACACACGCAGAATCTACTCCCGAGTGTTACATAGGACTGTGCTTAGAGCTGAGTAATATCTTTTGTACTCTGGTACAGGCTGTCCCATGAAACAATCTCTGGTGCATTTAGGAAGCTATTTTGTTCACCATGTCCTAAAGGAGTGTACAGGCAGTTTATATTGGTTCTATGAGGTCATCTGTTATTATTGGAGAGGTATTCTAGCATAGTAAATAGAGTACTAGATCTTGATTGTTGAAGACCTGAGTTCAAATGCTGACTCAGACATTTACTTGCTATGTGGCATGTTATTTAATGACTCTGATTCTCGTTTTTCTCCTCTATGAAATGGGGATCCTAATAGCACCTACCTCCCAGGATTGTTGTGAGGATCAAATGAGCTAATTATTTGTAAAGCACTTTAAAAACTCTAAGATGCCATGTGAGTAATGTAAGATGTTACTGTTTGTGTTTGAGCTGATGGCGTCACCTTTATTCTCTTACAACAATTTCTGTCTCTTATTACTGTTGTCCAGATATTTGACTCTTTTCTACTTCAGCCAGATATCTGAATCCCTTTCTGCTAAAGTAGAGAGCTTTATTTCTCACCTTCTACTGTTTCCAGAAATGTGCACACACCCCGCCTTGTGATGCTTAATCTAAATCTTTTTAGTTGCATTCAGGATCCCATGAAGTCTTTCTGGATCCCAAAATGAAAAATGAGAGAGATTGAGAGCAGGCAGGGGGTAGAGGGTTACAAATCTGTCCCAAGTTTAAGCCTGTGTCCTCATTTGGCTCAATAGATGTGATCAAATTCTCTTATCCCATATAGTGTCACTGACATATATCAGGTTGAATTATAGTCAGGCATCAATGCAGGCATCCTGAATCTCAGGGAAGAATAGCTGGCCTGGGAGAGGACTATAATAATGACAGCGCCCATAAAGAAGACTTGACAGCTTGCCCAGGCATTAATACAATGGAACCACTGCCATTGGAGTTAGGCAGAAAAAGGGTTACTCACCTGCTCACTTACAAGGCTTAAAGAACAGAATTACAACCCTTCATTTGCAAATCCCTGACAGTTTCCTTCATTAATTACGTGATTCCGCCTACTTCCCATTCCTTGAGCAAAAGTTTGGACTGTTGTGGTCCTACAGGATAGATGTTTGCTGATGAACCACCCAGAAATTGATCAGTTCCCATGACTGCTTCAGTCCTCTTTGGTTGTTTGAAATGAAACTGTAAGAGATGATGAACTGTTTCCTGAAATCGCCATCCACCTCCCACAAGCATCTCCACAAATGATCCTCTGAACTAAAAATGCATTCTTCCTTAAAGTCCATTTCTCTGAATCCTTATCTTCTTTGGAGGGCCAGCTCAAGCTTTCACCTTCCCTGTCAAACATTTCCTTTACTCTTTTCCACTCCCCATGCCAGTTTATGGGGTCAGATTTCATTCGGGCCCTTCTTAAATTTTATGATATGTTCTTTTTATGGGTACAGATTATATCACCAACAACGAAATAAGTACCAAAACTTTAAACTTCAGTAAGATTTTGGGGATGCCCTATAAAAAACCTTTTGAGGGTGGAAACTGTCTTTGTTTTCTCTTTGTGTCCCCAGTGCCTTGTACACCATAAATGATTAATAATTTCTTATTGAAGCAGAAATTAAAACTGAGGAACTCATTTAATTCCATGAGGTTATAAAGGATAGCAAAACTTAAATTACAAAATAATAATAATAATAGTTCATATATGCATGTTGTATAAACATACATACACATGCATAAAGATATATATATATATAATGCTTTATGATTTGCAAAGCATCATACATCTTATCTCATTTGATCCTCGCAACAACCCTGGGACATAGTTGCTATTATTATCCCAACAAAGATTAAGTGACTTGCCCAGGATCACATGACCAGTAAATGTCTAAAGCTGTATTTGAACTGAGTTAGATTCAACACTCTAACCACTGCACCATATTTGTCTTAAGTGTTTAAGTTCTGATCACTAGAGCAGCCATTTAGTTCTGAAGGGCATCTTTTTTTAAAACCCTTATCTTCTGTCTTGGAATCAATAATCTGTATTGGTTCCAAGGCAGAAGAGTGGTAAGAGCTAGACAATGGGGGTTAAGTGACTTGCCCAGGGTCACACAGCTGGGAAGTGTCTGAGTTCAGATTTGAACCCAGGACCTCCCGTCTCTAGGCCTGGCTCTCAATCCACTGAGCTACCCAGCTGCTCCCTGAAGGGTATCTTAAAGGTAATCTACTCAAAGATTCTCATTTAACAAATGAGAAAATTAGGGGACAGAGAGGTAAAAATCACTTTTCCAAGGTGATACAGATCATGACTGAGATAAGATTTTTACATTAATCTGCTAGCTAACCCTAGGGCTCTTTCCACTATTTTTTGTACTCCATAATACTTATTTTGCTTTAATAAAACACAGATGGGGCAGGTAGATGCCACAGTGGATAGAGCACCCGGCCTGGGGTCAGGAAGACCTGGGATCAAATCTGGCCTCAGAGATTGCCTAGTTGTATGACACTGGGCAAGTCATTTAATTCTGTCTGCCTAATCTTTGCCCTTCTGTCTTAGAGTTTTACTGAGACAGAAAGTAAATGATTAAAATAGAGAGAAAATAGAAATGAAATTGCATTACATATAAAAGTCTGACCTTTAAAAACATACCAAGCTGTGAATTTTGTGTTACAAAAGTATGTCTTGTAGGTTTCCCTTAAAATAGCTAGCTTCATGTGAGAATCAATCAATTAACAAGCATTTATTAAGTCTCTATTGCAAGCCAGGCACTGTGTTAACACAAGGTACTCAAAGGCAAAAATGAAATAGACCCTGATCTCAAGGAGCTTACATTCTATCAGGGAAGACAATATGTTGTTTAGACATATATAAAATAAATAGAAGATGATGGAAGGGAGGGGACTGGGCACAAACTACTATGCCTTGGCTGGGGAATTCTTAATATGATTCCATTTATAAAATTTTGGTTTACACAACTTTCTAAGAATACATCTCAAGGACATAAAGAGATCCACAGGAATCCAAAATGCCAGTCCCTTAATGGACACCGCTGTACCAGAATAATATAAACTTTATTAGTAATGCAGGAACCTTAAGAGGTTTGAAGCATTCCCTTCAGCTTTTCCCATCACCTCTCATTTAAGATGCACAGTCATTTTCTAGCTCAGCTCATCACTCTATGCTCTTTTCTTTATGGAAAAGGTGGCCAATGTATACACTCATTTCACACACAAGAAAATGGAATTATAAAGATGCTGAGAACTTGGTCCAAGATCCCATAGCTATCAGTAATGAAGGCAAGACTGGGATCCAATCACATCTACTTGGACTAAAAAACTAAAGAGGCTGAAGGAAGTGGGCATATAATCCTAGACCTACTCTCCACAGGCCTGCTTTCCATACCTTAAGCTCCATAGCTGCCATGTTTAAATTGGACCGTTCTTCCAAGGAATGCCCACACTAAGGATGAAAACAAATTTGTGTCAAGTTAGAACTCATGCCTAGAAATCATGTAACATAATATGAGTCAAATGGTCAATGGCCCTCACACTGAAATAATTAAACAATGAAGTCAATGATAATGTGACACTGCCTTCTGGTTATGATAAAACCTGTCACTTCATCTGCCCTAGATTGTTCTTTCACTTAACTAAGGAGGAAACATGTTCAATTAAAATAATTATATTTGCCCCTAAAAAAATCTTTATTTTGTTAAAAGTTCAGGGTAGAAACTGTATCAAACTTAGACACCAAATCTAGTCTGTATAGCCATGCTGGGGAACCTATGGCATGTGTTTGGGGGGGGGGGCTGCTTCCTTCCCCTCTCTGCTGTGCCTGAGGACATTTTTCACATCACCACCCCTCTGCCCAGCAGTTCAGTGGGAGCACTTCCTCCCTCCCCTGTCTGGGATAATGGGGTAGCTCACATGTGGCATGAGGATGCAGTCCGGGTGCTCAGTCTAAAAGGTTCACCATCACTGCCCTATGATATCCTATGGATATCTAAGGCAAAAACTAGAAAGGAAATGGATCATCATAAGTGACCCCTTTTGTTATTTGTGATTTTTTTTTAAATCTGGACTTGTGATCTCATTAGTATGAGAAACCACTTGTGTATAAGCTTTTCTTTAATAACGAAGTATAACAACTCAGTGAGAGATATCACAGCATAATGGACAGCCAGGGCACTGGACTTGGAGTGAGTGTTCAAATCCTGCCTCAAACACATTTGTATGTCCCTGAGTAAATTCATTAGGTTTCTCTTAAGTCGTATGAAAAATGAGAGAGTTTGACTTGAAAGTCTCTAATATCCCTTCCATCCCTAAATCTGTGATCCTATGAACTAATCTGTCTGTACCTTATAGTCTTAGAGAGAGAGTTGGCTGGGGGCTATTGAGACTTATCCAGAGTAATATAACTAGTATGTGGTAGAGACAGGATTTCAACTCGAGTCTTCTTGCCTCCAGGGGCAGCCCTCTTTCTCACTTGCCACACTTTTTAGGAGCCAGGAAATCTAGTTCTGAAGTGTGTATGTGTGTGTGTGTGTGGGGGGGGGTGAAATGCCCCTTGCTACTCAAGAGGACCCATCTCTTGCTGCCCTCCCTACATGCCTGACTGATCCTGTTAGGAGAAGAAAAATATTGAAGTCACAAGTTTTCCATTCATTTTCTCACTTAATTAATGTCTCTTATCCCTTAGCATAATACTGCATTCCTGATCCCAAGTCTTATTTCAGCACAACAGAGGGAGCCAGGCTCTGGGATCAGAGTACATGGGTTCAAATTCAGTTTCTCCTGGTCCTTATTTCCTTATATGTTCAACGAGGGTCACCTTCTGGTTCTAGCTTTATGAGAACTCAACATAGGATCAATGAAAACACAAAACCTTCCTTCTTCCAGCGACTTTGTTCACTTGTGTGTATGCAATATGTTGGTCCTTTGACAATAGTGGAATTTCATTCAGGCCACAGATCACCCTGCTTCCTATGGGATGGAGAGGGAAATTTCAGCTTCTTCTCTGTAAAGGGGGCTCCAGAACTGACCTCTTGGTGTTTAGCTTATTCCTGAGCTCAAATGTTATGAAATGTGGACTCAAATATCCTGAAAACTCTAGCTTGGCACCTACTTGGGCAAGAAATACATTGATTTGAGTGTTCCCTGTCCCAGATGACTAAGTGTTTTGGTTTTCATAGCAGGGAGATGCTACACAGTAAAGCTTTCTGACTCAGGAAGTTTTGCGAGGTCCGAATTAGTTTGGAGGCAGCTGGGTAGCACAATGGATAGAGAACTAGAGGTGGAGTCAGTAAGACCTGAGTTTAAACTTGTCCTCAGACACTTATTAGTTATTTGACTCTGGGTGAGTCATTTATCCCCTATCTGCTTCAGTTTCTTTATTTGTAAAATGGGGATAATAGGAGCAGCTAGTGCCAGGACCACAGCTGGGAGCACCTAGGTTTAAATCTTGTCTCAGATGCTTCTTAGCTGTGTGACCCTGGGCAAGTCATTTAACCCCTCTTGCCTAGCCCTTGCCCTTTTGTCCAAAGATTCATTACTAAGACAGAAAGTAAGGGTTGTTTTTTTTTTACATTGGGATACTGCTTCCCAGGGTCAATGTAAGGATCAAATGAGATAATAAAATACACTCTGCAAATCATAAGGTACTATATAAATACTAGCTATTACTTCTATCAGGGAGCATGCCAAGTTATAGAGTAGCACAGACAGTCTATGGTATTTCTCATGCTGTACAAATGTAATCATAGCTGGTTAGCTGGGAAGCGAAGTGTACATATTTGTGTGAAACTCATAAACATGAAAAAATGTTGTATTCAAAGGCCACTCTCCTCTTATCCATGTGGACACCTAGTATTCGAGATGGGGTCAGTCTGTGATTAGAAAAACAATATTTTGGGGAAAAACATGCTCTAAGAGCAAAAGTTCTGCCATGATTGTACAAAGATCCTAGGCTAGAGGGGAAAATAAGATATGTGGCCATAGAAGCCACCTAGTTTAAGCCTTTCATTTTACAAATGAGGCAACTAAGGCACAAAGAGGCCAAGCAAAAGTCTCATGGGGAATTCAAATCCAGCCAACAAGTCAACCAGCATTTATTAAATACCTACAATATATTAGGTAGCTAGGTGGCACAGTGGATAGAGATCCAGGTCTGGATTCAGGAAGACCTGAGTTCAAATTTGACCTCAGATATTTATTTGCTGTGTGACCCTGGACAAGTCACTTAACCCTGATTGCCTCAGTTTCCTCATGTGTAAAATGAGTGGAGAAGGAAATGGCAAACCACTCCAGTATCGTTGTCAAAAAACCCAAGTATAGTCACAAAGAATAAGACGCTTTGGGCTAAGTGCTAGGGGTACAAAGAAAGGCAAAAGACAGTTGCTTCTAAGGAGCTCACAGCCTATAAGGGGACACAACATGCAAGCAACTATGCACCAACAAAATATATACAGGATAAATTGGAGATAAGTCATTTCTAAACCTAGCATTTTTTCCTCTATATAAGGCTTTAATTATGGCTAACATTGATAAAGCAGTTCAAGGTTTGCAAAGCATCTTAACTATATTATCTAATTTTATTTTCACAACTCCATGAGGTAAGTATAATCATTATCCCCATGTTAGACAAAGAAACTGAAACTAGGAGAAGCAAAACTTGCCCAGAGTTACACGGCTAATAAGTGCCTGAAGCTAGATTTAAAAATCAGGTTTTCCTGACTTGTTTGCCTTTTACCTAGCTTCCTGCTACCACATTGTTTTTACTTAATTAAATTGGTTTTACTTAATACTCTAATGGACCCATGATCTCATTGGTACCTTTTGCCAGTGCGGATCACAGTCTCTACAGACTTGGAATTTTTGACCACTTTTCGTCCTGTAAATACCCCACAGAAGATCAACCCAATGAACTGGAGTCATTCGTCTGAATCTTTTAATATCCTGGAGGTATCAGAGTAGCATGCTGTCTAGCCGTTGTCTCGCAGTCTTGCTACATAGTTGGCCAACCTCCCTTTCTATTCCTATGTGACCTCATAACATCTTTTGTCCTGCTTCTCCTGGGTGAGTCATCCTTCCATAACATGTGGCAACCTATTTGCACTTGCCATGTGTCTTTCCACTGCCCTTTTGGGTTATTTATCATTTTGATTACCCAAAATAATAGTGACCCATTGGTACTATCCACCAGTGCCAATGACAACCTCTACAGATGTGGATTTCTTGCCCATTTGGTCCCATAAATATTCCACAGAGGACCAACCTACCCAAAAAATAAAGCCTTTTCTATATCTTCAACAAAGTCTTTTTGTACTGTTTCTCCTATATGAGTCATCATTTACCTGTTTTCATTGACCAGACTTCTTTCCACTGTCCTTTTGGATTATTTGTCATTTTGATCATCCCAAAAATATAGCTTTCCATGATTCGTAGCTACATAGCAATACAGAGAAAATCCTGGTGTTACCAAGAGGATCTTATGCAGCTACATGTCATTTGGGACCAATGAAGGGACTATTCAGCTTCTCCAAGTCACTTCTTCCTCTCTAGCATCTATCTCTCTCTACTGAGCTGAGGCTTTCCTAGAGGAACTTCCAACCTGGAATATCAAATGCTTGTTTGATGACTTCCTCTCTTGTGCACTATTTCAGGAAAGCCTCAGCCCTGCTTCACTTTATTCCCTTCTCTGTGGGCATTACCTTGACTAGCAGCTTCACGTCTGTATGCGTACTCTTTTCTTGTCTCCTTCCCTAACCCTCCTGAATGTAGAACATGCCTGAACCAAGTATGTCAATTTACTCCCTTATAATTTTTCTGACCAGGATGTTCTTCCTTAATATGCCCTCCCTTATGTGAGATTTTTCTTCTCCCATTAGAATGGAAGCATCTTGCAGGCAGGTTTGACTTTTTTTGGTATTTATTTCTCCAGGGCTTATCACAGAGCTGGTCCCATATATTAAGCATTTAACAAATATTTCTCCATCCATCCATTCATTCCTTCAAAGATAATCCATCCTTGGATTTTCTTTTTACTTATTTCTGGGTCTAGTTCATTATGCATCTGGTGCATTTATCCAGGTTACACATAATGATGAATGAACCCAATAGTCTATCTTGCCAGAACATGTCATATCACTTTGTTTAATGTTATTTTTCTCTTCCATTTTTATTTTACCAGTCCAATTGGTGAGACTGTTGCATTTTGAGTTGGTATGTAGTTCATTATTGCTACTAATAATGTGTTGTTATTCATTCGTTTTTCAGTCATATTCAACTCTTCATGGCATCATTTGGGGTTTTCTTGGCAAAAATATTGGAGTGGTTTAACAATTCCTTCTGCTCATTTCATAAGTGAGGCAACTGAGGCAAGCAGAGTTAAGTAACTTGCCGAGGATCACACAGTTAGTAAGTGTCTGAAAATAGATTTGAACTTGGGAAGATGAGTCTCCCTGACTCCAGACTCAGCATTCTATCCTCTGAACCACCTAGCTGCCCACTAATAATAAAAGCTAACATTTACATAGAATTTTAAGGTTTGCAAAGTATCTCACACATGTTATCTCATTGGATCATGATAGCAATCCTGTGAGGAAGCACTATTAAAATCCCCTTTCTACAGAGAGGACTACTGAGGCTGTAAGATGTTAAGTGACTTGCCCAGAAGATGCTAAATGACTTGCTAATAAATTCTATGGATCGATTTTAATTCAGATCTTCATGACCCTAAGTCTACCACTCCGTGTACTATGCCACCTAGCTACCTCTGAGAAGTCTTTAGAGTACTCTGGGTCTCAGGGCATTTAGAAAAAGTGTCATCTCCTCATAAAGGCATTTGTTCTTCCTTTTGTTTGAACTTGGCACAAGATATCATTTGTGACCCTGGTGAACATCTTTAGTGAACATATATCTCCCTCCCTTTCTTGATATCAATATCAGTGTATTATTAAACAACATCATCTCTGGAGTCCTATCAGTCATCGAATATTGTACAATTTTAATGTTTCAGTGGAAGATACCTTGCCTGAGCTTTGAAGTCTGCATTTTTCTCTATTGAATAAAATGTCTTCTGAAAAATCAATAGATAATAAACAAAAATGGATCTTATTTTCTTTACATTATTAGTCAGCTGTGCAACAATGAAGGTGTATTCTACCAAAGGATATCATCTCTGAAATAATGCCTGTTCCTATCTCATCTTTTCATTAAACATATCCTTGGTGCATGCACAAACTAGGTTCATGTATACTTTATAGAGAGGAGACAATAGGCTCATGGATCTATATAGTTACTGATGTCATCTCAATTATCTTTTGAAAGGCATTGCTAGGATATATTTCATCTTTTTGTAATCTTCTGTTCTTTGCGATAATTTGAGAATTGTTTCCCAGATAAATTTTAAATGGTGTTGCCTCCATCATAGGTTTTTGCCATGTCTATTTTCCCAGACCCTTTGGAGGCAAATAGGTGACACAATGGATAGATCACTGGATCTGTAGTCAGGAAGACCTGAATTTAAATCCTGCCCTAGACACTTAGCTGCTTTTTGCCTCAGTTTCCTCAACTGCAAAATGGGACTAATAAAAGTACAGTAGGAACCCCTTATCCATAGTTTTGCCTTCCATGGTTTTAGCTATCCCCAGTCAACCCTGAAGCTTTGGACCATAACCCTGAAGCACTACAGATATGTACATGGTCCCATCTCTTCTGATTTCATGTTCACTTTTTGGGGGGGGTTGGAGGGAGGTTGTTGAGCACCATCAAGCAGAGGGCCAGGAGTAAGGAAAGAGATGTGATTAGCAGGTGTTTACTTATATCTGAAGTTTCAGCCTACCCAGTAGGTCTTGGATTATATCCAAGTTGTTTTGAGGATCAAATAAGTAGTTTTGAGGATCAAATAAGATAAAAGCTTTTGGCCTTTTTTATGGAAAACACAAAGCACAGTGCTTAGCCCATAGTAAATCCTTAATAACTGTTAGCTTCCTTCCTTCTTCTTAAATGCATTTCTACTTCCTCCTACAATGAGCTCTGGAAAAGTGGAGTCCAAATGTGGTAGTTCCATTATGATCAAAGATGAGACTAGATTATTATAACAACAGAACTGTCTCATTTCACATTGGTCTGTTGCCCTCTCTTCAGTTTTCTCTATAAATGTTCCTTAGATAATCTGGTTTAGCTAGATCTCACAGCAAGCTCTCTACAGACTTTCTCCTCACCACTTTTTGCTTCTTTGTGAGGTAATATTGCTCAATAGTCTTCCATCAGTCATCTATAAATGTGCCTAGAATCTAAATCAGTGTTGGCTTTGGCCATCGTGTCTCTGATTGACAAGGAGAATGCTAGCTGAAATTATTTTTGAGCTATTCAAATAGTCTGTGGTGCGTCTTTTTAGAGGTCAGATCCTCTAAGACATGATGATAGAGTCAAGGTTCTTATTTGTATTTTTCCATATTAAGAACTTATTTAAATAGATCCAACTTATCCAAGAGAGGGTGACAGCTTCTCACCTTTATCCTTTCTTTCAATTTGGGGTTCACTTTGACTTTTTTATAACCAGTGGATGATCTCACTAACACAGGCAATTAAAACTGCTACTTCTGTGTTCTCTCTCTCTAAAATATAGCCAGTTTTCAATTTTATGATGAAATTTAGCTCTCACCATGCCCAGTGCCTACTGACCATTTTCTTGTGAAAATATCCAAGTTGTTTAAGCATGAATCTTCTTAGCAGTCCACTAGTCTTCAGCCTCTTTCATTTCTTAGTCTCAAGCTCTATTTTCCAAAAAAGTTTTTGCCATCATTCCCATACTCCATTTTCATATTGAATTCACCACAAATCAATATATATGCCAACTTAATTTGGACACTCTTCAAATTAGCTTTCCTGAATTTCTCTATTTCTTCATCTTCTGCCACAGGTATTAGCAGCAGCTATCTCCATAATGGTGCTTTCTCTTATGTTCATAGTGAACACTACAAAGCAAAAAGATTACATATCCCCTGGAAGTAGATTTCTGATTGTCTTCGGGTACAAAAAGAAACCAACTCAGTGAATGATGGTTTCCCACTCTGAGGAAAGGGCTTGGAAGCAAATATAAATAAAGCAAATACAAATAATCCAAAGAAGTTATATTGTAGCTGTTAATACAAATTATCTATATTTTAAGATTTGCAAAACATCTTACATATGTTGTCCCATTTAAGTCCCCACAAAAACCCTAAAATAGAGTTCCTGTTATTCTCACCTTAGAGACAAGGGAGAGGCAATAAGAATTTATTAATTACCTGCTACATGCTAAGTAGTAGCAAAGTACTTCAAAAATAATATCTCATTTGGTCCTTATAACAAACACTGTGAAGTAGATGCTGTTATTATTCCCATTTTACAGTTGGGTAAAGTGAGGCAAAAAGAGGTTAAGTGATTTGCCTATTGTCACACAGCTAATTAATGTCATAGGCAAGATTTGAACTGAGGTCTGTCTAACTCCAGGCCCAGCAACATTCCATCCACTGTCAAATATGTCTAAAATTTTACTTCTCTTCACGCATTAGAACTTGTCTATAGATTTGTACCGTGCCCAATCAACATTCTATTATCTTCTTGCTAATTTCTTAAAAGTAATAAAACAATATTTCTTTCAAATACTATGACCCAGTAATGTCAATGATTTAAACAAGCCTTCCTCTAGTTAGTTGGAGTGAACTGAGATTTTAAGTGAAAAATCTAAACTTCTTTGAGGCATTGAATTTTGTGTGGTCTCAGGAAAAATGAGGCTATTTTTCAGGGACTTTTCATTTCCTCAGTAGCCCCATTCATTCTATTGCAGACTCTGAGAAGTTCAGGACCGGAAGTACTTGTCAAAGGAATTGACGCACAGGTCTCCACTCCAAACCAGAGGGAAAGTCCTCATTATTTTCACAAAAAAAAAACTATTATGAGGTTATTTTCATACAACTACAAACATTTATTAAGCACCTGCTATAGGCAGCATGCAATACTATTCACTAGAGAAGATTCACAAGATACAGTTAAGTGCCCTCCCAGAGGTAAGTCCAGACACTGATAATAAGAGGTATAACATTATGGAAGTACTTTAAACCAGATCAGGGAAACCAGAGGCAGGCCTGGAGATGGGAAGTCTTAAATCTGGCCTCAGACACTTCCTAACTATGTGATCCTGGGCAAGTCACCTAACCCCTGTGGCCTTACTTACATAACCTTTGCTGCTCTTCTGCCTTACAACCAATACACAGAATAGGTTCTAAGATGGAAGGTAAGAAAAAAGATGAATTTCAGAGGTATAAAATAAAGTGTCGCATGAGGACATTAGATTGTAAGATCCTTGAGGCCAAGGACTGCCTTTTGCCTCTTTTTGTACCCCAGATTTTAACACAGTGTGTGGCACATAGTAGGTCCTTAATAAATGCTTACTAACTGAATTGAATGTCATTAGGAGATCAGAGTGGGTTTCATGGAGGAGGTGACATCTGAGTGGTGCTATATGGTTAACAATTTCGTAGTCAAAGATAATGGACATTCCAGTAAGTAAAGTGTAGTTAGCTCAAAACATGGAAATAAGGAA
Source organism: Monodelphis domestica (assembly GCF_027887165.1). Lineage (NCBI taxonomy): Eukaryota > Metazoa > Chordata > Mammalia > Didelphimorphia > Didelphidae > Monodelphis > Monodelphis domestica. The sequence goes on from NC_077227.1 coordinate 73,909,734, forward strand.
GCTCCAAATGAGTAGTTCATTTACCTAGAGCATAAAATTGTTAAAGAAGAAAAATCTCAACTAAGGACTCAAAGGTAAGGTATAACTAGATTCCAGAGAGCCTTGAATGTCAGACAAAGAATTGGAAACTGCGCTTAATGAGAAATCTGTATTTCTCTGTGGGGGAGAAATTCCTCTTTGAAGATTTTTGAAGAGAAAAGTGAAATGACTAGACATGGCAGTGATGTGATTAGAAAGGGAAGAATGTGTAGATAGTAATACCTACTAGGGGACTACTGCAAGGGTTCAGGCAGATGGGGAGAAATGGGATAGTAGCAAAGGGAAACAATAATAAGTAAATGGAATCAAGAAGAATAGATGGATGACTACAAGGGAAAGAGAGAGGAAGGAAGAGGAGAAAGGAAAGGAAAGGAAAGGAAAGGAAAGGAAAGGAAAGGAAAGGAAAGGAAAGGAAAGGAAAGGAAAGGAAAGGAAAGGAAAGGAAAGGAAGTAGAGTCAAAAATAGTATCAACCATTTCATGAGATTTAAAACTGAAAGGAAGCTTAGAAAACACTTAATCCAGTTTCTGATATAAGTATACTACTGGCAGAGCCAGAGAATAGACTCCAAAGAAGGATCAGATTTAACAAAAGACAAGTTTCTTTTGAGAACATGTTAAGTACCAGTGGAATATCCAGATAGAGAATCCTAAAGCCAGTCATTTAGCTGGGGTACATTTGTGGCCACTGGACTGAGCGAGTATATTGAATCATATCCATTGACAGGAACTCTCATCTCTCCCTCTTGATTTCTCTGGTTTCCTTCAAGTTCCAGCAAAAATCCTACCTCCTACAAGAACCCTGTCCAAATCTCTCTTAATTCTCTTGCCTTCCTTCCATTGATTATCTCCAATTTAATTTTATAGATGGAAAAAATTAATTTTACAGGTGGGAAACTGAAGCCTTAACTTGTTATATTACTTTCCCAAGGTCACACAGCAAGTGGCAAACTGATTTGGATCTTGTTTGATGCGCACTGTTTTTTTTCTGCACACCACTTTGGATCAACTATATTGTAACCCAGAACAATCATCAAACCACTGATTTAACCAGGGTAATAATGTCTGGCATGACCCAGTTATCTCAAGCACATACAATTCTTCAGTATACTTACCATATATTACTGTGTGTCCAGGTCATCTCTATACGTGTGTGTGTGTGTATGAGAGAGAGAGAGAGAGAGAGAGAGAGAGAGAGAGAGAGAGAGAGAGAGAGAGAGAGAGAGAGATTCCTGTACTATACTCTAAGCTCCCTGAGATCAGAGTTTATGCTTTATTAAACTTTATTTCTTCCCCAGCACCTTGGTCAGGGTTCTGCACACCAAAGCCATCTTCAAGATGAAGTTCAAATAATACCTTCTACGTGAAGCCTTTCTGATCCTCACAACAGCTTATGCCTTATTTCCCTAACAACCTTGTGTTTATTTCACATTCATTCAGTATCTATTTGTTATTTATATACTTGTATATGTACATTTTTGTTTCCCCTATTAGAATGTAGGCCCTTTGTGAGAAGATGATGAGAACATAGTAGGTGCTTAATAAATGCATTCTCGTTGATCTATTGAAAGATAACAAACTTGTCTTCAATAAATGAATTTTACTCAGTTCTTTTGTGAGAGATAGTAAAAGGCAGGGAACTTTGGTTTTACATCAATATATATATATATATATATATATATATATATGTATGTATATCTTTTTTTATTTCTCCAATGAGATTTGTGATCATCTTATAATATATTTGCTGTGTGCCTCGGTTTATGCTGGAAAAATTAAGGTGACAAAAATCATCCATTGACTATCCAATTATATGGTTATTGGTATAGTATAGAAGTGGGCTAATATACAAAACTGTTTGTGATTCTGAGCAGAAGCATGCTCAGGCTCTACAAACATAAGCTTTTAGAATTATTCATAAATTCGTAAACCAACTTGGGCTAGATTCTTACCCAGTAACTTCAATCTACAAAAAAGCTTGGACATCTATCCATTCCCTTGATGGTTCATGTTTAAAATTTGCATAGTGGATTTCTTTTAATTAGTTTACACTTCATTCTGAATACTTTTGAAAGTCTCTTGGGCAGTTTTTTGGTTTCTTTACTGTCAGAGTGGTTACTAGATTCTCCTGCCAACAATAAATTAAAGACTATACTATTGCTTCATAAGTGGACTCAGGTTTGGCTGCACTGACTTTCCTTAACTTTAACTGGAAAAGAAGATTCATTGTTTATGCACATGGGAAAACTGCCTTGGGTCAGATTTTGCTCACTAAAATAATTGAAGGTTGTTTTGATTTAATTTGAAGCTCTGTTTCCATTAAGAATTCAAAATGCCTCAGACTGTCTTTTGAATCATTACTATACTGTGAACAAATGAATAAAGGCAGGAATCACAAACCCTCAGATTTGGAAGAATCCTCAGAGGTCATCCAAATAAAAATTCTTTCTACTGTCACTCCACAAGTGAACATCCAGTTTTACCTTTATAATAAAGGGGAATCCACTACTCCCAAAGTAGCCTATTCCAATTAGGTATAGTTCTTAATTGTTAAAGTTTTTCCCCTTACATCACAATTAAATTTACTTCTAGGCAATCTACCCATGCTCCTATTTCTGTTCTTAGAGGCCAGTCGGAAAAAAAAGTTCAGTGTAGCACAATGGAAAGCACCTCTACTATCAAAGAACCTGGGTTCAAATTCCAACTTTGAGGTTTATTATTTCTGTGACCTTAGTCAAGTCACTTGACTTCCCTGGGCTTTAGGTTCCTCTTTTACAACATGAGGGGATTGGACTAGCTGACCTCTTTAGTCCCTCTTAGCTCTAGATCTTGAGGAATCCTCTTCCATATGATTTGAAGACAATGATCATATTCCATTCTCTCCTAATCCTCTCCATCCCCCCACATTGTTCTTATCTCCAAGTTAAGCATCCCAAAGTCTTTCAATGGATCTTCAGTGTGGAAAAGATGCCTGTTTGTGTTCTGCCTTTTTATAGGGATTTGGCAAAGCTCAATTAAGATAAAAAATGTTAAAGAGAAAAAACAAGGTATAAGATATCTTTCTGGGCAACTGAATTTCATTGAATTATTTTTTTTTTACTCCATACAGATGGACAACAATGAAGCAAAAAACAAATACTCCAAGGAAGTCTAAATACATAGAAAGCCAAACAAAAGTCTATGAAAGTTATGCTCCTGCAGTATTCACACCTATAACAGGTAAGTTTCCTGAGGACACTTTGATAGTCATTCTTCTGTTCTCTGCAATTGTTTTGAATGGAATCCTTAGCATTTGGCTATTCTATTCCATTTCATTGCAAAGGGGATTATCGGAGTCACTTTCATGACAACTATTTAAGGCCCATACTAGATCTTCTCAAAGTAAATGGAATTTAAAGCTAAGAAAGTTAATGAATAACTCAAGGGAGTTGGGGGAAAGGGGAAAAAAACTTTTTTCTCCCTTGAGGCAAATGATTTTTTTTCCTTGAAATACTAGGGTAACTGATTCAGGTCTTCATGACATTTTCACCATTTTGGAATTATTAAATAGGCCTAAATGACATCTCATTTAGGGAATTTAAATTCACATTTGAATCCTAATGCTAGACAATACAAGTAATCCTTTTGGGGGCAAGTACTATGTTAACTCCGTCTTTGAGTTAGAGGAAGTTGTACCTTCTTTAATTAAGTTATTGGCAATATTGACATTACTGACAAATATCCATAGCACTGAGAATTTCTTCACTTGTCCAATATGGATAAATGGACCAACCTTTCAAGCACACTAAACTGGCCTTTTCATTTCCTTTGGTGGCCTTTAAGCAGATAAAATATACACAGCTTCTGTTGCCCCTTGTGCAAATTAAGGGTGATAGAGGTAGATGTTCTCTCTCCCTTTCACAAAGGAAAGTTTCAGGAACTATGAGTTACCTTTGGAATTCTTGTGTTGCCAGAGTCAACAAACAGAGGCACATGTGCCCCAAATTAAGATAAATAGACTCTTGGGTTTCAAGCAACAGATAATTAGAGCAAAAAAGATCTGGAGGCCAAACCTTCCATAAGACCCTAGAATAATGAATTTAAAGGTTATCTCATCCAGTCTCCTTCCCCCAACACACATGCATTTGAAAGCTGAAGTTCCTTAATAAAAATTCAATTAGTGGTATGCTAGTCAGACAAAAGAAGACCTCAGTGATTAAGGTTATGTATATTATAACTCGATTTGACTTGGGCTTCTTCCTACTTACCCTTTGACAATGGGTACAGTTTCTGAACCCAGAATTACAATGCAAAATTATGGGTGAGGAAGACTACCAATTCATCATTTTCAGGATAAGACATTTTCACATGCCATGTTCAACTGTCCATGTTTTCACCAAGAATAAAAATGCTGCCCATAGCATTGGGGACCAGAAACAAATATATGACCTTTACTGAGCTCAACAGGTTAATAATTATAACTGACATCCTCAAGTCAAATATACTTTAGCTTTGACCAGATGCCTCAGCCTCAGTGGACCTCTGATTTCAGTTACAATGGGAATTGAGATGGTTTATTTAGTACTAAGAAAACTGGGCAATTTTCAGATGAAATACAACAAACTAGCATATGATCAATTAATTTGGAGGAAAAGGAGAAACTGAACAAACTAGTTTTTTGAATGAAGTAACGTATTTCACTCAACTAACAAGTCAGAAGATCAGAGAGATGGGGTTGGAAGAAGCCTTAAAAGTCATTTAGTAAGAGCAGATAGGTCTCAGAGTGGATAAAGAATATGGCCTGGAGAAGTCCTGTTTTGAAATCTAGCCTTAGACACTTCCTATTTGTGGGACTCTGGGCAAGTCACTTAACCAGCCTAGTCCTTACTTCTGACTTGGAACCAACGCTGAGTATTGATTCTAAAAAGGAAGGTAAGGGTTTTTTTTTTTTTTAGATATGTATCAGAGGTAATGCTTAAAGCAAGGTCTTTCTGGTTTTGAGAATTTATTTCTAATCACTATACCACACTATATCTGTTGACTAAGATATGAACAAATATCTTCTATGACCCAGAGATTCTTCTTAGAAGATATCGCTTGCTCAGTCAAGTATGCTCTAGTATATTCATTTCTCCATTCTACAAGTTGGATGTGGAGTGAGAGGCCCAGAATGGAGCCTGTATGGGGCTAATTATTATACCATAGCCCAATTGATCAAGCATCTTGAGTCTGAAAGTTAAGGAGTAGGAGCCAAGAGAAATGGTTCCACCATTGGAGGAAAGAAGACACAAAGTAGGAACAAGAAAATGGTCTACTGTTTTTATATTATCTTGATACCTATTCCCCAGTGTTCCCAATATTTATAAAATGTCCCTTTGTCCAACCACATGTTCATGAATAAGAATAGTGTCTAAACATATTCAAATAGAATCATAAAATGTTCAAGCTAGAAGGGATAAGCATAAGGATCATGTATTCCAGCCTCTTCATTTTATAGACAAATAAACTGAAACCCAAGGAAATTTAAATGACATTCAAGATCACACAACTAGTAAAAATGAGATGTACCTATTAAAGCAACTTATGAAATTTAAAGCATCCTATTATTTTCATTATCAATATTAATTACCATTTTCAATTATTACCAGTTATAATTATTAATAAATTATTATTATTATTATTATCAATAGTGCTTAGATGAATGGGGGGGAAGAGTGGGGCAGGGCAGCTTGGTGGCTCAGTGGATTGAGAGCCAGGCCTAGAGATAGGAGATACTAGGTTCAAATCTGGCAGACACTTCTTAGCTGTGTGATCCTGGGAAAGTCACTTAACTCCCCTTACCTAGCCCTTACTACTCTTCTACCTTGGAACTAATCAATAAATAGTATTGGTTCTAAGACAGAAGGTAAGGGTTTTTTTTCTGATTGTACTGGGATGACAAACTAGGTCTCTTATCTCCTTGACCAGTCTCCTTTTCCCTTCACCTTGTGTCTCTTTGACTGGGATAAAACTCATGGTATAAGTTAGAGAGGACACAAAACTTGGAGGTCAGGAAGATTGGATTTCAATTCCATCTCAGACACTTAAATGAGCTGTATGACCCCAGGAACGTCATTTTGTCTGTCTCAGTTCCTTTATTACTATGGGTACAGATTGACCTCTGAGATCCATTTCAACTTCCACTCCATGATCTTCTGAATATATTTTCATTCCCCATCAAAACTCTGATAATGACCCCACTAAGGTCAAACAATAAGCAAGAAGCATAGTCTCTGACCCTTTGTCCTGTTATCATAGCTATTGTTGTCTTACGGTATATCTTTCACTTTAGGAACTCAAATCTAAGTTTAATTTGGAACATCAAATTTAAGTTATTCCAAGTACCAGATAAGATTTAGATAATTAGATAATTAGAAAACAATTCCCCAAACAAACAGCAACAAATATTTATCTCAGAATTCTGTTCTGCAGCCTCCAAAGCTGTGTTTGCTATCATAGATAAGGTTAAATATGAGAAAGACAGGGTTATAATGTGTAAAGAGTGCTAAACTTGGAGTTAGGAGAGGTCTTCATTTGAATATAGCCTCTTAATGACTGTATGATAATGCACAAGTCACGTAATAACCAATGTTCATTTAGGATTCTAAGATTTTTAAAGCACTTTAAATATATTAAATCCTTTTCATTTCAAAATAACCTCATTAAACAAGTACCATATATATTATTTTCACCATTTTAAATGGGGAAACTGAGTCTCATTGAAATTAAGTGACTTACCTAGTGTTCACACTACAAGTAAATGTCAGAGGCAGAATCTGAAGTCTTCTCAATTCCCTAACAGACACATTAACCATTATGTCGCATTCCTTCTCCAACTTAACCTCTTTGATCCTTCTCTTCTTCATATAATTGAGAGGTTCATTGTTGGGATCAAGTGAGTTAAAGGTTACAAGGCTCTTTGTAAACCATAAAGCCCTTAAATCAGCATCAGTTGTCATAAATAATCTATAAAGGCTTGTGATTTTTCTCACTGATTTATTTATACATCCTTGTATTCATGCCCTTGTTATTCCTTTTACAGAGAAAGAAGGTCCCATTTTGTGGTTGCATCAAGTGAACTAAATGAACATATTTTAGAAGAAGATCGAGTTAAAATAAAGTCATTGAGCAGAAATCAACCTTACAGAAGAAAAAATTAATTTTGTGGATCACCTCTTCATGCCTGTCCAGACAATGCAAGGGAATAAGAAATACACGGATGGACTTAGTGATTCTTCAAGCATCGGAAGTGTCTTGGATGACGCAGACAGAGAGGTCAGCAATCTCACAGACAGGGCCTTTAGAAGTCTATGTATATCAGAAGACACATCCTTCAATGATTCTAATCTTGTAATTTCACCAGATTTTGCTCAGCAGTTTTTTGGTAGTTTTCAACAGGGAACAGGCAGTCATGCCATCAAGAAAAGCAGTCTCTGCAATAGGATACAAACACATGGAAATGAGCATGCTAGTTGGGCATCTACATTCCAGCAGTTGCCCAAGTATGTCCAAGGAGAGGAAAAGTACCTCAAAGACAACACACCACCGCCAGTCAGCACACGGAGAAAGCTGGAGATCCCTGTTTCTGGTTTGAGGAGTAATAAACCTGTCTCCAAAGTATCTTCCTTAATTAAATCTTTTGATAGAACAGAAAATTCAAGTTCTGACAGCCTGCCTCCCACCAGCAAACACTCTGCTCTGAAAACCCCTCTAAAATGTGCGCCCCTCCCAGGAAGTGGTGTGAATTTCTGTGTGGATTCAGCTTTTTTAACTGTCAGGAAGGTACCTGCTGAAATTTCCAAAACATATCAAAATAGCAGTTGGCCTGGTGGCAGGCAGGGGACGACAAATTCACCAGTTTCTAATGACCTAACATCTTGTACTGATGGTTTTCAACCAGCCCCTATGGATGCTTCCAAGACATTTGAATCAAATACCCATCTTTCACCAACAAAACCAGCAAAGATTAAGAGTGGAAAAGCCAATGAACAGGCAAGCAAAGGGAATTTTCTGCATAGTGAGAACAGTGCTTTTGAGTCATGGAATGCACATCACAAGAAATTGCTTGAGAGGAAAGAAGCTGATAAACATACTCCAGAAATCAAAGCTCCTCCAAACTATGAGGAAAACCCACTACCACTTAGAGAGATCCACCCAAGCAGGCATGAAATATCACCCAGCCACACCAGAGGACACATGAACCCAGAAGAGAAGACTCTGGCAGCAGGAGCTCCATCTGCTTCTCTATCCCAAGTGTCTAATGTTCAACCAGGTTCTGAATCCCAAAACTTTGTCATAGAGGAGAAGGTTCCCAGTTCAGAATCCAAGGTGCAGGTGGAAACTTCCCGAGCCCCATGGAGGAGATCAAAACTCAGCAAAGGAGGAAAAGAGAAAACACATGAACCTTTAAGTGAAAAGAAGATTGATGGGAAAGACCCATCTTTGAATAAAAGGCCAGATCCTGAAGTAGACTTTCCTGAAAATGAAATAATAGAAGAACAAGTAAACTCAAATGAATGTTATAATCCTCATTTTAACATCAGTAAGCTTTTGACACCTGTAATACCAACAAAACAAGTTCTGGACTCGTTAGAAAATCAGTCAGGGATAGAAACACTCCCTCCCCAAGAAAATTCAATGGGATCAAGTGAACATGAAGGAAGAGGACTTAATGAATATCAATCTCGAGACAGTTATAAGTCAAAAGTGCCTAGTTTGTTGTTCAACCTCAAGGATGTCCGAAAGCGAGTCAAAAGTACTTATAGTGCTTCTCCTCTCCTAAAAAGCCATGATGAGAAAACAAAAGCTAGGGATAATGTCAAGCAAGAAAATATAAGCAATGGCACTTTCATGTCCAATGGATCTGAAGAAAATCCCCTACATACATCAAGTAAGGACAAACTGAACCACCAGCCCTATGTCAACACCAAGGAGGATCATAAAGGAGATATTAATGGAGACCTCACAGATAATTATCTAACTCTTAATTCAACTCAGACTATGGAAGAACTGTCCTATATGAATGGGGACATTTCAGAACAGAATGATTTCAAGAATGATGATGTAGGCTTCAGAGATCCTAGGAACAGTGATAGAGACACTCACCAATATCACCACCAAGTACATGAGCACAATTTAATGAAAAATCGGCCTCACCTGTCCTTGAAGATTTGCAATAGAGATCTAGTAGATGGAAAAGTTGAAGAGAAACTAAATATTCACCCCCATGAAAATGGATTACCAAGATCCATTTCCCAAGAGACTGATCATGAAAGAGATGCAGGATCACAAAATGCAAATTTCAGCCAGAAAATATCACCAGGCCCACTTTCCCCAGAAGAAGAAGATGTGTTCTATAGTGACACACAGTCTGATTTCATACCAAACCTCAAAAGCAAAGCCAAAATAAGCACTAGCTCTTCAGACCAATCGTTTGCCTCATTTGAAGATCAACATAAAACATGGTTTACAGAATGCCCAAGGGAAGATAGAAAGAGTAGTGTGAGCCTAGAAGAAAGTCAGAAAAGTGAAAAGAGAGAAAAAGGTCTAAGAAAGGATGATTTGCAGTACTATTCTTTAAGCAATGGCTTTGCTAGTGTAGAAGACACTAACAAGGAGGAAATGTCACAGAGAGAAGGTGAAAGCATGTCCAGAGATAGAGTGCTGATTGAGTCAAAAGAAGAAGTCAACTGCAGAGATGTTTGGTTAGAAGATAATAAGAATACTTCTCTTCCTGATACCAAAAATCCCCCATTATCACTTTCCCCAAATTCAAACAAGCACATTATGTTTGCAATCAAAGACAACACCCTCAAATCATCCCCAGTAATCAAGCCTATCATACTGCCACTTCTGAGGACTTCATCCTCAGAAAATGCCCATAGCAATAGCCACAGAGACACAGAGAGCAGATTGGCAGAACATGGAGAGGACACTCACCTCTACCAGCTAGAATCCCAAGATATACCAAATGCTGAAAAAACTGGCCAGCTAGTGACATCAAGCAGTCAGAGATCCAGTGCCTACAAAAAAACCTACAGGAGCATCAGTGATAGTGGACAGGTTTTTGGATCAGTAAAGGCAGAAAATTTCCAGCCAATTTCAGAAGCCACTCTTCTGGAAGATGACAGCAGCTCCCCATTCTTCCCAATAGTGAAAGATAGTGATGGTATAAAGTCCACTCAGAATTTATTAAATAAAGTTGTGACAAGTGATCTTGAAAATCATTATGAGAATAAAGAGAAACCTATTAGCTTCAAAGTCAAACCCACCATCATTTTACCAGATGAAGATTCTGGGGATCAACCACCAGCAAGTCAGTTAGAAGAAGCCCATTCAGAAGAAAAGATTCAATGTTCTAGAAACCACTTACTGTCCACTCTCAGGGAAGGGTCTTTGGTGAGAAATATAGTCCCTAGTGAAATGATAAACTCACCTGTAGCCAGCTCCATAGTGGACAGCAGCGTTTATTCTCCTTCAACCAGCGCCATATTGGATGACACACCACAGGGTCCTCTAGACCCAGGTATATTCCAGGGAGACTTGCCAAACTCTGCCATAACAAGTCCCTTGACCAGCACATGTTCCAGCATAACCAGCCTAGCATCAGAAAGAAAGACCAGTGCCAAAACAGCAAGGGAAGATATTACACACGCTGTAGTCCCAAGTATTGGAGGTAACCTGCAACTTGATTCATCTGCTGACGAAACCATGGCTTTGTCCACAAGGGATGCACTATTGGAGGAGACTAGTGGCTGGGCAGCTCCCTATGAAAGACCACCCTCTGCTGTTCTGCTGGAAAAGTCAGTGAGCAAACCACCAGCTGTCCCACCAAAAACTGAAAAAGCCCTAAGGCGAGCAAAGAAATTGGCAAACAAACGGAAAAAGATGGACCTGCAACAAGAGAAACTGTATGAAATCCAGGAGGAAAGCCCTCAGATGGAAGGAGCAGATGGGATTTGGAAAAGGCCTTCATCCCCTGTAGAGATTCCACAATCCAACTTCCCCAGGGTCCGTTCCCTTCCACCTCCAATTCACCGGCACTCAGTGGCCACCCTCTCTGAGTCCATAAGGAGGAGACCTAGTGGTGCTCAGTCAGTAATCCCTATGTCCTCCTACCCTGCCACTCAGAAGAAAATCCTCCAGGATCCTCACTCTGGAGAGTACTTTGTGTTTGATCTACCACTCCAAGTGCGAATGAAGACATTCTATGACCCAGAGACGGGCAAGTATGTCAAAGTATCAATCCCTTCTTCTGAAAGGGGGTCCCCTGAAATCCCCTCTTCAGAAATTTTTAATTCTCCTTACTTGGTATATCCTGGCCTCCACCCTCTACCAGTGACTTCTTTAACACCTCTGAGATCCTCCTCACAGCTCTCAGCACCCACTTTTCTAAGGCAGGTGCCTCAAGCCAGGGAGTCAGCTGACCACTGGCTCCAGAGCTTCAAAAATGCCAAACACCCAAGTCCTCAGTCATGTGCTGAACCCATACATAATTCTCCAAGTCATAACAGAGAGGAAGTTCCACAGAATTTGAGAAAGGACCCAAGTGAAGCTCAAAATTTGGACATTATTTCCATGGATGATTTAGAGGACTTTGCTTCAGAAGGAATCTCTTGAAAATTAAAGTTATTTGCAACCCTCTCCACATCTATCACCCTCCCCCACCCAAAAATAAATAAATAAAGCCCACCCCTCTCCCAGAAAAAAAATACATACATTCAGGCATCTCCTTGAACATATTTATTTGAAAATGACATCTATTGCAAAATTTAACACTGGGAATTTTTCAAAGAATAATCCAATTGAGAGATTCTGTCCTCTCCAAGTTGGGTTACCCTCCCAACTCTTAAAAAACCTGCTACTGTTTGGGTGTTACAAAATGGCCAGTCTGTGAGAAGGGTAGTGATTGCATGAAATAACCCTCCCACTTCTCTCTTTCCCTTCTCCTCTCCCATCCACCCCACTTCTTTGCTGCCACCCCCAATGCTGCTAATGCTGCTAATGCCACCAAACAGAGAGGATTCGTCACCAAGAAATCCTCTCATCCAGGGCTGAAGTCACTGAGGAGGAGATCTGATCTTGTGCTTCACTTGGAGAATGTCTGTTTAGACATCTTTCCCCATTCTCTCCTCTTACTGAAGGTGAAGTGACTTCCAACTCTGCCAAGGGATGTTGTATGGACCCTCCCAAGTGAGTTTGGTTGGGAGTACTCCCTAAACTTCAATCAGTCCAATATTCATCACAACTCCCTTTCCCACCCCCACAAAAATGAGACTTTGTGATTACTGTGGTTTATAGTACAAAAAATAGAAAATAAATCCTGTCTCTCATTTACAACCCAGCAGTGCCAATTTCATGTGGGCAGAGAGCTCACCCACAAGTTCCAAGATCACTTTCACTGTCCTCTGCCTGTCAGGCTGAATCTCATGCAGCGTGAAAACTCTCCCCTGAAGAACTGGAAGACGGTTAAAAGGTTTATTTAGGGTAGGAAGAGGTATTGTTTCTATAATGAAACATTCTTATAGATTTCATATTATGAGTTTAAAAAACTTTTAATAATGGGAGGAAAGTTAGTAGATAATTTTCTGTCTTTGGCCTTTGAAAAGTGATGAAATAAAGCAGCCAGGTGATACTCCTGAGGGCTCTCTTTTAGGGCCAGGGACAACCTGTCCTTCTGATGCTCATAATCACTCGGTAACAATTCCCACTGGCTCCAGGTTCATGATTCAAGTCAGCCACACACATATGGCCCCTCATGTGACCATGCAAATAGAATTCCATGCTGTGTGTAGTACAGTGGTCATTGAGCAGTTCAGCTTTGAAACATCTGAGACCCAGCTCCCAGCACAGGTCTGTTTACTTGTTTCCCAAGGTTTGGTTGAGGTTAGAACCACTGGACTGCTTAGCAAAGCTTATTATATTGAGATATCTGCTATGGGTTGTACAGTGTTTTCCCCATTAACTTCCCTATTTTGCCTCAGTAATATGGGTCCATGCGACATAACAACTATATGGGCAGTGACCAGAGTGTCAGGTCTGGAGTCAAGAAGACTCATCTTCCTGAGTTCAAATCTCGCCTCAGAAACTTACTCTGTGAGTAAGTCTGTTTGCCTCCATTTTCTTATTTTTAAAATGAGCTGGAGAAAGAAATGGCGAACCACACCAATGTCTTTGTCAAGAAAACTCCAAAAGGGGTCATGAAGAGTTGGGCACTACTGAAAACAACTGAAAAACTCAGAGAGAGAGAGAGACAGAGACAGAGACAGAGAGACAGACAGACTGTGGCTCATATACAATTGTACCTTTAAAGGCAGTTAGAATTTATGAGTAAATATATACATGCATAAAAATTAGAAGAACATTAGTCTCATTGTCCTTTCTTCCAAATACTGAAACATGGGCTAAACAAACAAGGAAATACATCCAACCTATATCTTTTTTATTTAACTGTATTAATTCAGGCAGGCAGCATTCTCCCAGCAGCCGCTTTTCTTTCAGCAATTTGGTAAACTCACTGTTTGCCCACATGGAGATGGGAAATAAGAAGAGACATGAAAACAAGAAGACAAATGAAAATCTATAGCATTATTATTTAAGATCTGACAGACTTAACAGAGAATCCTTTCTCAAGTATTCCAGATGACTCTGGGCCTTCTACAGCAACCCCTAGAACTAGTTATGTTTCTAAATGATCTAAAAGTAGATTTCTTTAATTGTATACACATGCACGATCACATTATCACATATCGATACAGATTAGTTACTTAATTTAAAACTAGTTCCCTCAATCTCAGTTTGAACTTGTGTCTTATGTGAAGTAAAGGTGGTTTTTTTTTTAATCTAAGCATATCCAGATATATGAGAAACTACATTAAATGAAGAAAGGAACCTCCTCCCAGCTTGAGATCAGGATTCAGATCTAAAAATACCATTTGAACCAACTTCCTTTTTTAAAAAATGTTTTGAGACGAGGTCTTACTATCTAGCCCAGGCTGCAGTGAACAGACCTGATCCCACTATTGATTGGCAGGGAAGTTATGATGTACTCTACTCTTGAGCTAGACCAGTTTACCCCACCTTAAGCAGCCTCTCCCAGGGGTCTCCCATATTGGCATCAGTCAGCCTTTACTTGGAATGACAATCTGTATTGGTGGAGGGGCCTCCTACACCAATGTGTCCTTGAAATATGGATATGTGTATTTTTGTAAATGTGTTCATTAATACTCAAAGCAGTTGAAAAAAGCCACTCCAAGACTTAAATGTCTTTTCTCTTGTGATAATGTGATCTATTAGCCAGTCTCCCCCAGTAGCATGGATTATAGGAATAAACCACCACTGTAGGTCAACTCCAATTTTTCATCCTTGTTTAAAAATGATGCCTGGCAGGAATATCAATAAGGTACATAAAGTCTACCAGCCCAACCCAAAGCTTGCTCTCCTAGTGCCCAAGTCTTAATGCTGTTGTTTCCTTGATTCATAAATTAGTGGATGATTCCTAAAGGATCACTGTGGAACAATTTGGAACAAATCAGTAAAACAAGGCATTGTTACTAAGTTGGCTTCCATTGGGAGGAAGCATGGTGTGGTTAAGAGGAACAATTGGTGTGGATAATGAAAACATACATTTGAATCCAATTATCTGTCACTTGGTAACTATACAATCTTGGGCAATTTATCTCATCCCTTGGAGTATCTGTTTCCTTGTCTGTAAAGTAGAAGGATTGGACTAAATGCCCTGTAAGTTCTCCTCCAGCCCTAAAAGTCTATGATCTCATTTAACTCATCATCATGACATAAATTTTGATTATAATATTCCAAGTTGGTTTATAACAGGACTTACATGTTTATAAAATTGTCAAAAAATCATAGATTTAGAGATAGATAGAAAAGAACTTCAAGGCCAATTAGTTAGTTCCTTCATTATATAGATGAGGAAACCAAAGCCCAAAGTAAATTGTTCAAAGTTGTACAGGCAATAGCCAGCATTTGAGCTGCCTCCCAATGAAATGCATTATCAAAAAGTATGCCTATTCTCCTCCTAATAAAGTGCACACTCCTCTTTTTGTCTGCAACAAGATGATAATCAGAATCATCTCAACACTGAAGAAGATTAAGGTAGTGGGTTCCCCATTATTAACCATTTTCCACCAAAAGTTGGATGACTATTTGTCACATCTGTAATAGAATTTTTTATGTCCAAGTTGGGCAAGATGGTCTCTAAGACCTCTTCCAACTACAGGATTCTGAGATTCTGTGGTTTCTTGGGAAAGCATGTGGTGGAGCCTATATTAAAATCAATATGTATATAGACAAAAAAGAAATTGAGAGTTATAGAAGTTACTTAAATAATTGATATTTGAACTGGGGAAACAATGGCCTGGGGTTGAAGGAAATGGTGGTGTGAAGGATTCAGAAGGTGTGCTTACATTGATCAGTTTTACTAAATAGATGCTAAATTCTGCCCTATACTTAACTCATGGAGACATAGCAATACTCACAATATTCAATCAAGGATAACTTGTTTGTATGGTTTCCCTTCCTTTGGGGAGCTCTAAGTGATCTGGGTACTTGTGTCCCAGATGGTTTGGGAGTCCTAAGTGATAAAAAGGAAAAATATGATTATTTCTCACATCTCAGGAGTTAGAGAAAAGGCAACTCTTCTGTAAATGACTCAAAGAAGTCATTGAGTCACAATTAAATGGAAATGCCAAGAATAGAACCAGGGAGAAGGGCCAGGTAGGTAGCTCAATGAATAGAGTCAGACCTAGAGACAGGAGGTCCTAGGTTCAAATCTGGACTCTGACACTTCCTAGCAGTGTGACCCTGGGCAAGTCACTAACCCCCATTGTCTAGCCCTTACCACTCTTCTGCCTTAGAACCAATATGCAGTACTTTAAATACACAGTTTGGGGGGGGGGGAGATCAAACTGAAGTCTCTTCATTCGTGGTTAACAATGAGTAACAATGAAGCTATGCTTGATGCTACCTTTATAGATTGGTACAAAAACTTCAAGTTAATTATTTTAGATTGGTTTTACATAGAGATACATATATATATATATATATATCATTTGTATATATACGTACATAGATAACACCTAGATGTGTACATATATAAAACCAATGAATATATATGTATATATATTGCTATGTACATATATGTCTCCAATGATAACCTTCAAACACTAGGACCAAAGGAACTTTTGTTGCATTTTCACCCAATAAAATAAAATATTTGGTGCATTTGATAAAAAGGTAAATAAGACTAGATTCTTAAGTGGTGTATATTTTAGGGTGGGATGTCATCTTATGTCATTTTAGCCATTTAAAAATTTACAAGATTTTTTAGGACATTTAGAGGGTTTTTTTTCATTTTCTTGCATAATTTTAACCATAAGTATTTGACAGATAAGGAAACTGAGGCAGACAGCATCTAAGTATATATGGACATATATATGGACACATATGCCTATGTGTACTTACATGTATACACGTGCCCTTGTGTATATATCTAGATCTAGACCTGCATATACATGTGTCTGTGTATGTAATTCTCTCTCCCATTAGAAGGAAAGTTCATTATGAAGGTGAGTAACTAGATATATAGGGAGTACACTGGATAGAGCTCTGGTAATGGGGTCACAAAGACCTGAGTTCAAAAGTAGTCTCATACACTTACTAGCCATGGATCCCTGTTTAAGTTACTTTGTTTCTGTCAGCCTCAGTTTATTTATCTGTGATATATGTACATTGTACATATATAATATACATATTATAGCTATTTTACATATATTACAAATACATACATATAATATATTCTACATATACACTTATATAATATGTATATTTAATATATATTGATATATATAACCATCTCTCCCATTAGAAGATATAATATACTAATTTAGTTAATAATAATGTTCTACATGTAGCTGTATACATGTTCTATAGATGTTGAATATAGTATATGCCATGTATGTTAATTTTATAGTCACAAGGTATGTGCACACACATATATATTGCAGATATAGCAGATCTCTGTACATATAAATTAACACATACATATACAACGTACTTAAATGAAAAGTTAGTTTAAAAACGAGGACAATTAGAACCAGCAAGGTCTTCAAGAAGAATATGGAACTTAAGCTGTTTCCTCATAAAGAAAAAGAGATTCTCTATTAAGAGGGGGTGGAAGGAAGGAGAAGAGGTCAGGGTTCAAGTCATGCTCTATCACATACTGGCTGTGTGACCCTGGGCAAGTCACTTAATGTCTCAGGGATCTAGGCAGCTCTCTAGGACTGCAAATTATTGCAGAGAAAGTGCTGACCTCCTTTTATTGAAGCAATTTCAGCATGCAATTTTCTGTAATAAGAAAATCACTGGTCTAGTCCATAGCCACAAAACTAATAATTGTCAGAGGCAGGATTCTGTAGAGTTTTACCCCAGGTTTAAGTCTCAGGGAGGTACATTCTGCAGTGGGCTGTTTAGTAAAAGCTCCCCTTAATTTTACCTTGATTTTGGTTTTCTCATCTGGGAGGATGCTCACTTCCTGAGGGAGACCGCTGCACTTTGGACAGCTCTAATTCATCATCAAATATATTCAACTCAAGTTCATGCCAACATCAAGCTTAAATGGGCTTCTTTATCGCTTCCACCCATTCCTCCTGTTCTATTCTATGAGTCAAAGATAGCAAGTCTTTCCCCTTCTTCCCAAGACAACATTCCCAGCTCTCATTCCTCACTTGGTTCTCCTTTTCTCCAAGCTAACCACCTCCCATTTCCTCTAACCTTAAACAAAGAACAAATGTTCGCTCCCCAATGAATAGGCAGGGGAAGGTAAGCTCTTCAGGGAGGATGGGTGAACGGAGGACCATGGATAATACTTTCTCTGGGGGGCCCTTAAAGAATGTACCTTCTCCCTTTGACTGGACCATAAAGAATTGGCTAAAATCACAGCGGCTAAAATAATCCTAGGAGGCTCAATATTGTCTTTTATGGACAGTTTTCTTTCTCATGCATACATTCTCTTATTCCATCTGCAAAGGTCAGATACCCAGAGACCTGAAAAACATAAGCTCCCTGTTTTAAAATAATCAAATTAGGACTTGCTGACTTGAAGATTTCAATCACTGCCTTCATTGAACCACTGGTATTTTAGAAAGCATTTGAATGTTAAAATAGTACATCTCCTGTTTTAGAAGGATTTCTTAACCTGGTTAAGCCTGGATTGCAATGTAAGGAATGGATACTTTACTCATATGATGAATATTGCTTGGACTATGGAGACTTGACTGGCTTAAAGACTCCCCGTTTAAAATATGTTCCCGTATTATTATTTTTTATCCAAGGAAACAGAATCAGAAAGTTTTTTTGCGTTCAGGAGAAATGTGCAGAGAAAGGAAAGGGCTTGCCTACCCAGTTCCTTCAACTTCTCCATACTCAGAGTATTGAATTAATTTATTTTCAAACCCTTCCCTTCAGTCTTAGAATTAATAGTTTGAATTTGTTCTTCGGCAGAAGAGTGGTAGAGACTAAACAAGTGCCATCACGTGACTTGCCCAGGGTCACACAGCTAGGAAGTATTTGAAGCTAGATTTGAACCCAGGACCTCCTGTCTCTAGGTCTGGCTCTCTAACCACTGAGAAACCTAGCTGCCCCTAAAAGTACTTATTTTTGAGATGATGAGGTGGATAGGAAGTTCTTAATACCTATCAGAATATACTTGATCTGCTTTGAGATAATGCATACATAATATTTTGTAAACCTGAAAGGGCTGTATGAATATCAACCATCTTTCCCAACCAAAAACAAAGCCTAATCTTGCAGATTGTCACAGGAGGATGCTGAATGGAAAAGAGTCACCCAAGAGAGCCTTAGCAAATCCTTTGAATCCACTAGGAACCAAAGATAACTACAATAAGATGATAAACTAAAGCCTCTAAGACAAGTTAACTTTATGTCTTTTGTATTTTTAACATTAGATTTATGACCAACATCTTGGGGGCATTTTTTAAATCTGTACTCTGTCTTAGATTCAAGGCTAAGTATCAGTTCCAAGGCAGATGAGCAGTAAGAACTAGACAATGGCGGGGGGTGGGGGGAGGGTTAGTGACTTTCCCAGGGTCACACAGCTATGAAATGGCTGAGGTCAGATTTGAACTCATGACCTCCAGTCTCCAGGCCTGACCCTCTATCCACTAAGCCATCTAGATGTTCCTCGTGGGGTCATTTTTATCAGTCTGTCTCCTTTATCCCATAGGAACTGAAAAGGGGACCTGACATACTTAGATTTAGAGCTGGAACCTCAGAGGTCCTTCTAATATCCATTGACAATTTTTCAGGTGAAGAAACTGATGCGCAGATAGGTTAAGAGACTTGCCCTGCATAATAGGAGTAGAATTCAAGCTGAAGGGACCTTTCTCGGTATCAACTCTAATCTCCCATTTTATATATGAGAAAAACTGAGTTTCAAAGAAGGTGAGTAATTTACCTGAGGTCAAGTGCCTGATTAAAAATCTGAACCTAGGTCCTCCAAACTCAAAATTCAGTTTCCTACCCACTATCCTATATTTCTTCTCTCATAGAAGAGTGTGATGATGTGGGAATGACTGGGACCTTGAGAGAAAATGAACATATCTTTTTTTTTCATCCTTAAATCAATACTGCATATTGATCCCAAGGCAGAAGAGTAGCAAGGGCTAGGAAATTAAGATTATGTGACTACCTGGGCTCATATCAATATCTGAGTAGAGAGTAAGTATCTGAGGCCAAATTTTTTAAATAATATTTTATTTGATCATTTCCAAATATTATTCATTGGAAACAAAGATCATTTTATTTTCTTCCCTCCCCTTCCTCCCACCACCTCTCCCATAGCCCACACGCAATTCCACTGGGTATCACATGTGTTCTTGATTCGAACCCATTTCCATGTTATTTCCATGGTATTTGCATTAGAGTATTCATTTAGAGTCTCTCCTCAGATATGTCCCCTCAACCCCTGTAGTCAAGCAGTTGCTTTTCCTCGGTGTTTTTACTCCCACCGTTTGTCCTCTGCTTGTGGATAGTGTTTTTCTCCTAGATCCCTGCAGATTGTTCAGGATCACTGCATTGATACTAATGGAGAAGTCTATTACATTCGATTGTACCACAGTGTATCAGTCTCTGTGTACAATGTTTTCCTGGTTCTGCTCCTTTCGCTCTGCATCACTTCCTGGATGTCCTTCCAATCTCCATGGAATTCCTCCACTTTATTATTCCTTTTAGCACAATAGTATTCCATCACCAACATATACCACAATTTGTTCAGCCATTCTCCAACTGAAGGGCATCCCCTCATTTTCCAATTTTTGGCCACCACAAAGAGCGCAGCTATGAATATTCTTGTACAAGTCTTTTTCCTTATTATCTCTTTGGGGTACAACTTTAAACCCAAGCCCTTCCATCTCTAGGTGAGGTTCCCAATCCACTGAGCTACCTAGCTGCCCCCATGAATATATCATCTTAAAGTTCAGCAGAGGTGAGGAGAGCAGTGGAAAGTTTACCCAATGCTTTGCACCAAATTTCCAAAATTTCAGAGGGAGGATGAGCATGACTCAAGGAGAGTCTTTCAAGAATGAAATTCTGATTATGAAATTAAGAATAATTTTCTTTAAAAAATAAAGAGGGGAAGCTAGGTTGCCCAGTGGATAGAGTGACAGTCTTAGAGATAAAAGGTCCTAGGTTCAGATCTGGTTTCAGATACATTCTAGCTGTGGGCAAGTCACTTAACCTCTATTACATATCCCTTATTGCTCTTCTGCCTTGAAACTGATACTTAATGTTGATTCTAAGACAGAAGGTAAAGGGTTAAAAAATTAAAAGGGAATAAACTAATGTGACTTCCTAAGAAATTGTCTAATAAACTAAAGTTTAAAAAGAGCATTTACAAATAGAAGGAGCATGTGGCACAATGAAAAAGACCTAGATTTGGAGAATTATTTCAGTGCAAATCAGAGCTCTACTACTACTACTGCTGCTGCTGCTGCTGCTGCTGCTGCTGCTGCTGCTACTACTACTACTATTACTGCTGCTGCTGCTGCTGCTACTACTACCAACAAAATGAGGAGATTATATCCAGTGACCTCTGAGGTCCCCTCCATCTCCCATTCATTGAGTTTAAAAGTGTCCAGAAGAGTTGGGCATGGTGATCCCTGCCTATAATCCCTGCTGTTGGGGAGGCTGAATCTAGTAGATCACTTAAGTTTTAGAATTCTGAACTATAATGATATAATTCATATGAAGTCCAATACCAATATGGCGAGCCCCCAACAGACTATTTAAGGAGGGATGAACCAACCATGGTAATAAATAGAGCATGTCAAAACTCTCATACCAATCAGTGATAGGATAACATTCATGAGTGGCTACTATACTTCCTGTCTATAGAAGAGAGGTGAGGCCCAGTTTCAGAAAACAAAGAGTACCAATAAAACCAAGGACTCAAAATAAGTGAGGCCTCAGGAAAGTGCTAAGAACAACAAAAGGGACTTTGTAAGTTATGCTGTACCTTCTTCAAACAAAAAATCCAAATCAAGAAAAGGATGGACCTCTTGCACAGAAAGTGGCATGTAGAATGGGATATAGAGTGGCAAATAATATGAATGCTATGGCAAATAATATGAATGCCAATGTGGCATTCATATTATTTGCCACTCTACTATGAGAAAAGTTTATATATTATTTGCCACTATATGAGAAAAGTTTGCAAAGGGATACTAGGACAATGTCAAGTTCAGGGAAGGGTTTTTACCCAAGAGGGTTGCTCAGGAAGCAAGGGAAAGCAAAGGGGCTGAATTGGAGAGGTAGATCATAATCATGGAAACCCAATAATCATCACTAGAAAATTTTATCCAGAATTCAGGACACAAATGAGTTCCAAGGAAGCAGAAAACAAGTTTGGAGAAGAGCTTGCAGCAACAGCTGGTATGAGATAATTGTTAGGTCAGCATTCTGAATTCTGTCTGCTCTTCTGTGGGTACTCCACCCATGTTGATCTTCAGTTTTTTAACAGACCCACAGCTGGGATGGCAGCTGGACCCATGAAAGAGACAGAATTTTGTTTCTCTGAGTAGATAGTATGAGATCACCTAGATTCTCTAAAGGAGTTCATGTCATTGAATTAAATGACACTCAAGGGCAATGAAAAAAACTTTCAGATTACTGGATGGTTATTCTGTATTGTGATTATTGTACTGTTAGTAATCTTTGAAATTCCTTAGAAAAGATAGGAAGTACCAAAAAGACAAACATTGTCCTGAATTTCAAAAGGGGAAATAGAATGGATGACACATTTTAGACTAGTGAATTCAAGGCTGATCTCCAGCAAAAGCCTAGAATGGTCATTAAAGGACTGACTTCAATCAATCAATAAACATTTATTAATGATCTACTATGTGCCAGACACTGGGTTAAATGTTAGGGATACAAAAAAGAGGCAAAACAGTCTCTGCCCACAAAGAGCTTACAATCTCATGGTTTGTAAGTATTTCAAAAATGAAATTTCTAAAGTGCTGGATAAGGATAAGGGCACATACATGTAAGCCTTGTTTTTGGAGGAGGCTGAGGCTAGTGAATATTTAAGCTCAAGAGTTCTGAGTTGCAAATAGAGCATCAAGAGTCCTCACTCAGTATAGTGAGCTGCTGGGAACAGGAGGACCAACAGTGTGCCTACAGAGAGGTAGACCAACCCAAAATAGAAATGGAGCAACTCAAAGCTTTCCTTGCTAATCATTATAGGGATCAGTTTCATTTAGTGGCTCCTACACTTTCAACCTGGGCAAGATAGAGAAATCCAGTCTCAAATACAAAGCAAAACAAAATGATAGAAAAATGAGGTGGTAATCATGAGAAAGTGGAATGAGAGAACAAACCATACACTAAATTCCCTTCTTTGATTGGACTGATAGATCAGAGCAAATCGTGTGGGGACAGTCTATCTAGGCAACAGCAAGGTATTTGATACATACCATGATGTCTCTATGGACAAGACGGAGAGATACAGGCTAAATGATGGTGGCCCTAGGCATTATCTAAGTGAAGAAAATTGTCCTTGGAAGGTAATATCTATCAAACAATAAATAATTATATATGGGGGCACTCTGATTGACATTAACCAGTCCCATTATAGCATTCGATATGTACAGAATACTTCCCTGATTTTTGTGAACATTGATAGGAAGCTTGATTGGGAAAATGCATACAAATGAAGTCCCTCTGGTTGTCTTCTCTGGGTGAGAAATATCACTATACCAACAGAAACTCAAAAAGGCAGGCAATTGGGGAATACTGCAACCCTGGAGCCATGGAAGCCTGCACTGTCCCTTCCCCTTCCTCTCTCACTATCACACAACACTATTTAAGCTGAGATCTGGAGCCAGAATAGGAATACCAGTGACCTTTCATCACACTTTCTCCTAACCTAAATCAGCAGTTTGTATCATGGACCTTTGTGGCAATCTAGTAAAGCCTGTGGACACTCAGAATAATGTTTTAAATAAATAAAGGAAATGCCAGGTTTCAGCCAGATATTAGTGAACATGGAGATGTTATTTTTCCCATTTAATATCATAAAACCCTCTAAAAGCCATCCACAAATGCCAGGTTACAAATCATCCTAATCTTACATATATCAGTTAATCAAACTCCAGCCAAATTGAAAATCCAGGAGGATACCTCCTTGCAATATCTACATCTCCTCCTCGTCTTTTCCCTTTGCAGGCAGGATGGCAACTTAGTTTGACATACTTTAGGCAAATTATAGGAGAGTCAGATGTATTTATAAGTAAGACCTAAGAATATTGACTAATGGTGATCAATGTCACAGAATCATAGAATCAGAGTTGGAAAGCAACTCAACGGCCATTTAGACCAAGCTGTACCTGAACAAGAGCATCAGTACAACATATTCAACAAAGCTATTCCTCACTGTCGAATGCTCTAGATTTCTAATGCCCTGCAGTGTCTCATTACTCCATTGGAAGAAATGCAAAGAGATGGTGGTAAAGCACCTTTCCCCAGTGAAGGGGCCCGACATCATTCTAGTTTAAAAATGTAGAAATGGCTAAGCCCATACAAGTTCCTACATTATAAACATCTGAAGAAAATTAAAAAAAATATGTGAAATTGAATTCAGCTTGGAGGCTGACCTAGAAGTTGATAATATTCATCAGTGACTATGCAATAAATATCTACTATCTGACCACAGGAGAGGCAGGTTCTGTATTCATTGCACCCCAGCAAGACATTGAACTCACATAGTTTCCTTATAACAAATGGAGAAATGTGGGCTACATGAGAGTCTAGTGAGGTGAAAACTGAATAGATTGAATAACTAGACCCAAAGAGTGGTGATTAATGGGTCCGTGTCCTCCTGAAGGGAGATTGCTAGTGGAGTGCCATGGAATTCTGACCTTGGTCCTGTTCTGCTCAGCATTTCTATCAGCAACTCAGATGAAGAAAAAAAATGACATGTTTATGAACTTCACTGAGGATCCAAGGCTGAAAAGATCATATTGAGTGACAAAATCAGGACCTAGAAAGATCTCACCATGCTGGAACAATAAACAGAAGCCAAGATAAAACTTAATAGAGATTAGCATAAGGTCCTGCACTTTTGGTTTTAGCAAAAAAAAAATCAATTATACAAATAAAGGCTAGAGGAAACACAACTAGACCACAGCTTATATGAAAAAGACCTTGGGGTTTTGGTTGACCACAAGCTCAACATGAATTCTCATTAGACCCCTTCACATACTCTGTTCCAGAAAATCTGGATGACTAGATGTTCCCAATGCACATATTCCATATATTCCAAATATTCCATCCAATATTCCACATCCCACCTCTGCTTTTACAAAGGAATTCTATGTCTAAAATATGATGCTTCAATATTTCCATCCCTAAGCTTCCCTCACATCATGGCTAAAGTGTTTTCTCCTACTTTTCCAAGTCTTCCAGGTGTTAGCACCCTCTTCCTCTTAAATGTACATATTAATTTGTAGTGCTTCACTGTGCACATGCTATATTCACCAACCCAAGCCCCACTATGAAATGTATACACCCTGAGAGAAGGGATTGTTTCAATGTAAGCCTTCCTTCTGTTGATTACTTTCAATTTAGCCCATAAATAGCTTGTCGGTGCATAATTGTTTGCAAGTATCTCTCCCACTAGACTGTGAGCTCCTTGAAAGCAGGGCCTGCCTTTTGTCTTTCCTTGTATCCCCAGCACTCAGCACAGTGCCTAGCACATAGTCGGTATTTAATAAATGTTTACTGACTGGCTGACTGGATTTCCAATATACATAACAACTAGTAGGCACTTAGTAAATATTAAATAAAATTGAATTAACCGTGTCATATAATTGCCCCAGAAGGTAAGGAAATCTTAGGTCACACATCAATTGGAAGAACAGTTTCCACAACACTCTGTATGAAAGGAACACCAAAGAGGGAATTAGGAAGTCTGGGTACCAGTCTCAGCTTTCCTGCTACCTAGCTTTTTTTTTATTTGAACAGGTAACTTCACCTCTCTTAGGCTTCCTCCACTCTAATAATTAAGGCTATGAAAAAAAAATGAACTGATCTGGCCCTGGAAATAATGAGCTCCCTAACATTAGAAATGTTCAAGCAGGAGCTAGATAACCTCTTATGGGGAATACTGTGGAGAGAATCCATGTCTTGGGTAAGGATTTGCTTAGATGACCATTAAAAGTCCCTTACAATTTTGAGGGCATATGATTCTATCATTCTCTATTGAATCAGTAGTCATGCAACTCATTCCTGAATTTCTGAATGGCTTGGAGCCTCCTACCTCTCTTCTTTTTCTACAGCCTCTTTCAATCCAGCTTTTATAAACTGTTGCCAGATTGGTCTTCCTAAAACATTTCAGTTCACTTATACTTTGATATTGAAACCTAGCTATCATATCTGAATATTTCCTCCACTTGATGCAAATAACAAACCAGTTGTGTCAGCCTATGTACTGTGACACTCTATGGCCACCTATCGACTTAACTCAAGAGGATGCACCCAACACAATAGAGGCCTTTTTCTACTTCTTTTCACATTGGATGAATACCAACAAAGCACATAGGTAACCAATCTGTTATGTCTCACTCTCCTACTGTACAGCTAAACCATCTTTTTTGTTGAAATCCTACATTTCTCTGCTTTTTCTTGCTTTTACTATGGAATTCCTCACTTGTAACATATGGTAGTCCTCCTTGCATACACCATATGCTTTTCTATTGCCCTTGTTTTGATCCTCAAACTCAATTCTTCAGGATTATTCTAGTCTAAGACTTAAAGCCATTTTCCATTGCTGGAAGAATTTTTGTTAAGGATTAGTCTTTGTTTCAAGGAGCATATTGCAATCATTGAATAAACTACACAGTTTCCCAAAGTAATCGAGCCCACTGTCCTCCCTCTGTTCAGTTCTGAGTCCAGTTGATAGTTTGGTCCATCCAGTGTCTAAAAACAGGTGTTTCCCCTCACTTTCTCCCTCCCTCCCCTGGAGATAGTTAAAGTCTTTAGAGTGGTTATGGATTTTTATTTTGGAAGATCTACAATGTTCTGGAACTTAATATAATCAACAATTTCATATACCAACAGAAGAAATCCTCCCTATTTGGGAGACTTCTTCACTTGTGGCTCTGCACTGGACAGCCTCCATGATGCTCACCATACCTCGCTAAATTTCCAAATATAGTGCCCCTTCCTTCCTAGAATCAACTATTTGTTCTATCCATACTAGTCTTCTCTGGCAACTGTATGAACACCATTTCCCTCCCAAATGTTCTTCCTCTACTTATTCCTTGGTAGTGGAGGTAGAGTAGAGGGTCTATATCCTATGCCACAGGATATCAGCTCTGTAGCTCATGTTGTATGTGACTTTTATCACAGATTATTAGCTGGGGAAAAGGTTGTGCAGTAGATAGAGCAGTAGGGTTGGAGTCAGAAGAGCTAAGTTCAAATCCAGCCTCAGACACTTGCCAGTTATATGAACCCGAACAAGTCATTTTACCCTGTTTGCCTCAGTTTCTTTATCTATACAATGTGTGGGAGAAGGAAATTACAAACTACTCCCATATATTTGCCAAGAAAATCCCAAATGGAATCACAGAGACAGACACAATTGAAATGATTAAACAAAATTAGAGGAAAAAACAAAGGTCTTTGAAACATGGGACCCAAGGTACTGTACTGTTAAGATATCAGCTCTGTGCAAATAATAAACCCACAAACCTAAAGGAAAAATGGAGCTTATATTTACAAAACAAATTTTTGTTTTGTAAAACAAAACAATTATTGTCCCTTCCCTCTTACAAACTTGAGTTCCTTTTCTGAGTAAATAGCTCTCAGAAGCCATCACGTAGCAATCCCCCACCTGGGATGCTCCAGCAGGATCTGGTGCCATACATGCTTGCAATGATGTGCTGCCAGGGCTCTGATGAATAAGGAAAAATGAGTAATTCAGAGGAATTTAAGTGTATCATTTATGTTTATCATAGAAATGTTGCCTCCATGCTACGCTATAGGTAGAAAGAACATGGAACTCTTGAGTAAATTGAACCTTAATGCTTTTACAAGCTAGCTGTTATTTCCAAACAGAACTTGGATTTATATCTAGGAGTATAAATCATCTGTGGGCTAATCAGGCCTTCCCAAGAAGGCATAGCACTTCTCTAGTGGCTATATGAAAGGATGTTGTGAAGATTAAATGAGATAAAAGATGCAAAAGTGCCTTTTAAATGATGAAATGTGGGATACATTGTGGTAGTAGTGGAAAGAATACCAGACTGGGTGACCAACCTTCTTCCACTTACTAGTCATACAAGCATAGATTGAGTTTTGGAAGGGAGTTTAAAGGTCATCCCACTAAAATACCCTTCCATTTTACAGATGAGGAAACTGAGGCCACACAGATAAGTTAAATTAAGTAGTAAATGACAGAACCCAACATTAAGCCAAGGTCCATTGGCTCCAAACCCTCTGTTCTTCCCATTGCTTCCTTGGGTGATTCACTTAGCTTTCTGAGAGCTTCAATTTTCTCACCAGTTAAATAAAAATACCTAATGCCAATACCCCCAACCACACAGGATTGTTGGGGTGATCTAATCAGATAAGGATGGTAGATTTTTTGAGTGTTTTTGTGTGAATATAAACTGTTATGCAAATACTTTGCAAAGTGCTGAAGTTAATAATAGCTTCATTTTTTTTCTCTCCTGATTAATTTCATTAGCATAGAGAATTCCAAATAAGGAAAGTCCTTCTCCCAATTCAGGGGATCCCACCTGCTCCACA